>NC_134698.1:81453877-81478877 GCF_050947455.1 Rhinoderma darwinii | reverse complement strand
GCACATCCCTTACAGTACCCCCCCTTTTATGAAGGGCCACCGGACCCTTTCTAGGTGGACCTGGTTTATTGGGGAAACGAAGGTGGAACCTCCTGAACAATACCCCAGCGTGATTATCCCGGGCGGGTACCCAAGTCCTCTCCTCAGGCCCGTATCCTCTCCAATGGACCAGGTACTGGAGGGAGCCTTGGACCATCCTGCTGTCCACAATCTTGGCCACCTCGAATTCTACCCCCTCAGGGGTGAGAACAGGGACCGGAGGTTTCCTCGAGGGAGCCAAGGACGGGGAGCAGCGTTTAAGGAGGGAGGCATGAAACACGTCGTGTACTCGAAAAGACGGGGGTAACTCCAGTCGGAAGGAGACAGGGTTAAGGACTTCAATGACCTTGTACAACCCTATAAACCGGGGAGCAAACTTCTTGGACGGGACTTTAAGGCGCACATTTTTAGAAGATAGCCACACCAGATCCCCGACCACAAACAAGGAGTTAGCAGAACGTCTTCTATCTGCCTGAGTCTTTTGTATGCTCTGGGACGCCTCTAGGTTCTTCTGAACCTGGGCCCAGACTGTGCACAGTTTCTGATGAACGACATCTACCTCGGGATTGTTGGAACTACCAGGTGAAAAGGAGGAGAACCGTGGATTAAACCCAAAATGACAGAAAAAGGGGGAGACCCCTGACGAGTTACTGACCCGGTTATTAAGGGAAAATTTGGCGAGGGGAATGAATGAGACCCAATCATGTTGACAGTCAGAAATAAAACACCTTAAATATTGTTCTAGAGACTGATTAGTCCTCTCCGTTTGGCCATTAGTTTCGGGATGGAAGGCAGAGGAGAAGGACAGATCAATCTCCAACTTTTAACAGAAGGCTCTCCAAAACAATGAAACAAATTGTACCCCTCTGTCCGAAACAATATTGACAGGAACCCCATGGAGATGCAGGATGTGTTTGACAAACAAGGTAGCTAACGTCTTAGCATTGGGTAGTTTCTTGAGGGGCACAAAGTGGCACATCTTACTGAAGCGGTCTACTACCACCCACACCACCGACTTGCCTTGAGATGGAGGCAAATCGGTGATAAAATCCATGGAGATATGGGTCCAAGGTCTCTGGGGAATGGGCAAAGAACATAGTAAGCCCGCTGTTCGGGACCTGGGAGTCTTGGACCTAGCACAAACCTCACAAGCGGCGACGTAGGCCTTAACGTCTTTAAGCAACCCAGGCCACCAATAGTTTCTGGCAATGAGGTGCTTGGTACCCAGGATGCCTGGATGACCAGATAGTGCGGAGTCATGATTTTCCCTAAGTACCCTTAGCCGGAATTGCAGGGGAACAAACAGCTTGTTCTCAGGAAGGTTCCCGGGAGCTGAACCTTGATCAGCCGCAATTTCGGAGACTAAATCAGAATCAATAGAGGAAATTATTATACCTGGAGGCAAAACACAAGCAGGATCTTCCTCCGAAGGAGGGCTGGCCATGAAGCTACGCGACAGTGCATCAGCCTTAATATTTTTAGACCCAGCCCTATAGGTGACCAAAAAGTTGAATCTGGTAAAAAATAACGCCCATCGAGCTTGTCTCGGGTTTAGCCTCCGGGCAGATTCTAAGAAAACCAGATTCTTGTGGTTGGTAAGGACCGTTACCTGGTGCCTAGCCCCCTCCAGGAAGTGGCGCCACTCTTCAAATGCCCATTTAATGGCTAAGAGTTCGCTGTTGCCAATATCATAGTTACTCTCAGTGGAGAAAACTTCCTGGAGATGTAGGCACAGGGATGGAGATGGGTGAGGGACCTGGTACCCTGGGACAAGACAGCACCCACTCCCACCTCGGAGGCGTCAACCTCCATGATGAATGGCTCCATTTGGTTGGGCTGAACCAGCACTGGGGCCGAGATAAAGCACTTCTTAAGGACCTCAAAAGCCTGGACTGCCTCAGGAGGCCAGTGGAGGAGATTAGCACCTTTGCGAGTGAGATCCGTAAGAGGCTTAGGGATGACCGAGAAGTTAGCAATAAATCTCCTGTAATAATTAGCGAACCCCAGGAAGCACTGTAACGCCTTCAGGGAGGCAGGTTGGACCCATTCCGCCACAGCCTGGACCTTGGCGGGGTCCATGCGGAATTCATGAGGAGTGAGGATTTGACCCAAAAATGGTATCTCCTGCACCCCAAACACACATTTTTCGGTTTTATCAAACAGTTTGTTTTCCCGAAGGGCCTGGAGCACCTTCCTGACATGCTCAATGTGGGAGGACAAGTCCTTGGAAAACACAAGTATGTCATCAAGGTACACTACAAGAAATACCCTCAGGTAGTCTCTTAAAATCTCATTTATGAATTTCTGGAAGACCGCGGAAGCATTACACAACCCAAAGGGCATGACGAGGTATTCTAAATGACCTTCGGGCGTGTTAAACGCAGTCTTCCACTCATCCCCCTCTTTGATGCGGATAAGGTTATAAGCCCCCCGTAGATCAAACTTAGAGAACCATTGGGCCCCCTGAACCTGATTGAAGAGATCAGGAATCAAAGGAAGGGGATACTGGTTCCTTACAGTGACCTTATTCAAGTTCCGGTAGTCAATGCACGGCCTAAGACCACCATCCTTCTTCCCTACGAAGAAGAAGCCAGCACCTACAGGAGAAGTAGAGGGGCGAATGTAACCCTTGGCCAGGCATTCCTGGATATACTCTCTTATGGCTTCACGTTCGGGACAAGAGAGATTAAATATCCTACCTTTAGGGAGCTTAGCTCCTGGTACCAAATCGATTGCGCAATCGTATTCTCTATGAGGAGGTAACACTTCGGAGGCCTCTTTAGAGAAAACATCAGCGAAGTCCTGAATAAACTCAGGTAGCGTGTTCACCTCCTCAGGGGGAGAAATAGAATTAACAGAAAAACATGACGTCAAGCATTCATTACCCCATTTGGTGAGCTCCCCAGTATTCCAGTCAAACGTGGGATTATGCAACTGCAACCAGGGAAGGCCTAAAACCAAATCATACGATAATCCCTGCATCAACCAAATGCATGGAGCCAACAAGGAGTTCAAAAACAGGGGTATGCTGAGTAAAATAACCATTAGCAAGAGGAGTGGAGTCGATACCCACTACCGGGACAGGTTTAGGCAAATCAATCAGAGGCATAGCAAGAGACATAGCAAATTCAACAGACATGATATTAGCAGAAGACCCTGAATCCACGAAGGCACTGCTGGTAGCAGACCTACCACCAAAAGGGACCTGAAAGGAAAGCAAGATTTTATTAGGTTTCATATTTACGGGAAATACCTGTGCGCCCAAGTGACCTTCCCGATGATCACTTAGGCGCGGAAGTTTTCCGGCTGCTTATTCTTATGCCTAGGACAGTTGTTCACTTGATGCTTGTCATCCCCACAGTAGAAGCAGAGACCATTCTTCCTGCGGAACTCTCTACGTTGTTGGGGGGACACGGAGGCCCCGAGTTGCATAGGTACCTCCGAGTCTTCCGTGGAAGAACGAAGCAACGGAACCTCGGGAGGCATCATGGGGAGTCAGAGGAGAAGGCACAAAAACGTTCAAGTCGTCGTTCCCTGAGACGTTGGTCAAGTCGTACCGCTAAAGCCATAACCTGGTCTAGGGAGTCAGAAGAGGGATAGCTAACTAACAGGTCTTTCAGGGCGTTCGACAGACCCAATCTAAACTGGCACCTTAAGGCAGGGTCATTCCACCGAGAAGCTACACACCACTTCCTAAAGTCAGAACAGTACTCCTCAACGGGTCTCCTACCCTGACGTAAGGTCACCAGCTGACTCTCGGCAAAGGCAGTCTTGTCAATTTCGTCATAAATGAGCCCGAGAGCAGAAAAGAAAAGATCAATGGTGGAAAGTTCAGGGGCGTCAGGAGCCAAGGAGAAGGCCCATTCTTGGGGCCCGTCCTGGAGCCGGGACATAATTATACCCACCCGCTGGCTCTCAGAACCTGAGGAGTGGGGCTTTAAGCGAAAATAGAGCCTACAATTCTCCCGAAAGGAGAAAAAAGTCTTCCGGTCCCCTGAGAACCGGTCAGTCAACTTGAGGTGGGGTTCAAGAGGTGAGGTGGGGGGCACTACCAGGGTAGTATCATGCAGGTTGTCCCACTGAGCCAGGGCTTGGACCTGTAGGGAGAGGCCCTGCATTTGCTGAGCCAGGGTCTCAAGGGGGTCCATAGTTGTGTCAAGGACCATGGTAGACTAGGTATGTGGGCCTGTGATTATGTAATGACGGGGTAGGGAGACAGACAGGTGAGCCCTAATCTAACCGCCACTCAGTCCCTGCCTACTTGCAACGACCCGTCCTAGGCGATGGGGTACAACTGGGCGACGGTCCCTACGCTCAGTAAGTGCACGACAGACAAACAGACAAGGGTACACAGAAGCTAGGGAAATGGGGCAGCTGCCCACGGAGACACCGTGAGCAACGAGAGTAGTGAACGAGCCGAGTCAAACCAGGAGTGCACGAGGTACAAAACGATGAGCAGGAGAGTGGTCAGAAAGCCAAGGTCAATAACAAGCAGAGGATCAGTAGTTCAAGCAGCAGCAGCAGAGCCAGGAAACAAGCAGAGCAGAATCACAGGCAAAGGAGGAACAGGAAAGGCAGGTATAAATAGACAGTGGGCGGGAGCTAGCTCCGTCTGGCCAGGCTGTGATAGGCTCTCCCACTCCTAAGCCTGCCATCCTGAGTGGTGGAAGATGGAGTCAGTCTCACAGACATAGGAGCAGGTGCAGACTGATTACCCACGGGCGTCGACACAGAAGCTGTGTCTGGCAGATCCTTTATACTTCTACTGTTTGTTTGCAGCACATCCTCTCCCCTTTACAGAACTTTATTCTTATCCCTTCTTCAGTATGTTCCACTACATTGCAGCACATCCTTCCCCCCTCTTCTCCACCCTGTGCAGAGTACCCCCTCCATTGCAGCATATCTTCCCCTCCATTGCAGCACATGCCTCTACTTCCGCTTTGCAGCACATCCTCTCCCCTTTACAGCACTTTTTTATCCTCCCTTTTGCAGTGCATATCCCCCTCCATTGCAGCACATCCTTTCCCCTCTTTTCACCCTGTGCAGAGTACCCCCTCCTTTTCCAGCACATCCTCCCCTCAATTGCAGCACATACTTCTACTGTTTGTTTGCAGCACATCCTCTCCCCTTTGCAGCACTTTCTTCTAATCCCTTCTGCAGTATGTCCCCCTCCTTTTCCAGCACATCTTCCCCTCTATTGCATCATATACCTCTACTGCCCCTTTGCAGAACATTCTCTCCACTTTACATCACTTTCTTCTCCTCCCTTTTGCAGTACATGTCCCCCTCCATTGCAGCTCATCTTCCACTCCATTGCTGCACATCTTCCCCTCCATTGCAGCACATCTTACCCTCCATTGCAGCACATCTTCCCCTCCATTGCAGCACATCTTCCCCTCCATTGCAGCATATACTTCTACTGCTTCTTTGCAGCACATCCTCTCCACTTTACAGCATTTTCTTCTCCTCCCTTTTGCAGCAAATCCTCCTCCCCTTCTCCGTCCTGTGCAGCACATCCTCCACCCCGTCTCCGTCCTGTGCAGCACATCCCACTCCTACTTTTGCAGCACATCTCCTCCTCCCCATGCGGGCAGAATATCAGTAAATGAATTTCTCTCGGCCGTCTTTCACATACACCACTGTATGGAGCCACTGACAATATTTTGGACATTTTAGCCACTATTACTGGGGTGCAGGGTTGTGGCTCTATCACCCCCAGCATTTTTTTGCCCAGGCACCAGGGACACTTAATGCCACTGGTGTGACCCATATGTGGAGTAACTTTTATTATGAGGACAGTGACCTGATTGATCTTCGTATCTGTCACGTCTGATCTTCTGTAATGAGTGCGGCTCGTTCTCTCTCATTGTAACATCACAATTAAGCAATTTATGAATCGGAAGGAAACGAGTTACAGAGCAATTAGTGCAGTAATTAGATGGGAGACTGGGTGCAGAGTGCCGATCACAGGGACATGTAGATAATCCCTGCAGAACAACCGCCTGCGAGACGGGAATGACCACCCAGAGGAAACGCTCTAACGAGACATGATTAATTACAATGCGGCCTATAGGGGATCATACAGCTGGAACTCATAACTGGAGGGGATTTTTCATCCTCTTCTCGAGACTGGATCCCCATAACTTTTCTCCCTAAATTTTATCAATTAATCTTTAGATGCATATTCAGAATTGCTGGGGACACCACCGATCCTAAAATCCGAGGCCAATGTCCTACATATGCAGAGGTAAAAAGGCAGAGTATGAGCGGTGACTATTATTCTCTACGGGAAATATGGAAATAGTGGAGCACTGTCTGGTCAGCCCCGGAATCAGTCCATGTCAATTTTTGCAGAGTTTAAATGGCAAAGTTTCATGTCTACAGCTGCCATTTCTATTTAATCCAATATGTCCAAAGTTTAGTAATTCTTTAGGTAACTAATTACACGGAAAATGCAGGAGGGATTTAAGTTCTAAAATGTATATTCAGCTTTTAAAACCTTACAAATGGAAATATTCTATATAAAAAACAAATTAAGTCATTATGTACATACATTACATTACTTATACTGTACTGATCCTGAGTTATATCCTGTATTATACTCCAGAGCTGCACTCACTATTCTGCTGGTGGAGTCACTGTGTACATACATTACATTACTTATACTGTACTGATCCTGAGTTATATCCTGTATTATACTCCAGAGCTGCACTCACTATTCTGCTGGTGGAGTCACTGTGTACATACATTACTTATCCTGTACTGATCCTGAGTTATATCCTGTATAAGGCTGGGTTCACACGTGGCGGAATTTCACTTAAATTCCGCTGCGGACACTCCGCAGCGTTAATCCGCAGCGGAGCCGTTTCTCCATTGACTTCCACTTTAATTTAGCAGTGTTCGTTTAGACGATGCGTAAAATTCCGCTGCGGAGCATAGGCTGCGGAGCGGAATTTGGTGTCCGCAGCATGCTCTGTCTGTTGCGGAGCAGTGGCGGACTGGTTGCGGACTCATGGCGGAATTTCTCCATTGACTTCAAGCATATGAAGGAAGAAAAAAGGAGGATCCTATAGGGCGCTGCTGCGTGGTTGTGGTGGAAAGTCAATGAAAGATAGAAGATATATAATATAATAATAATTATTTATTGAACAATAGGTGGCTACGCGTTTCAACACTGAACTAGTGTCTTCCTCAGGCCATTAAAAACATATACAAAGGGGTTCCTTATATACCCATAGGTATTAGACAAACAGGAGTCAGAGGTGGGAGAGGTTAAGAGGTTAATTAGAACGTCATGATTAACAGCTGTATCAAAGGGCTAACTTAGAAAAAATCATTAACACATGGAATAACACCTACACAGGGGAAAGAAAAAAGCGGGAATCACACCCGTATTAGTTTCATAGAATAAATGAATGAATTAATACATAAATAAATGTTGAATCCATCATACACAACATTGAAATAGTGTATAGACAAATATACATGTAAAAATATCATTAAAAACAAGAAATGCATTACATTAAATAATGAATTGACAGAAAAATAAATATATATATATATATAAGCGCGTATAGTTTGATACAGTAAATGTTTTTTAGTGTCTCTAATGTTATTGTAAGATGATGTAAACAACAATAAAGAAAATAAAATATATAAAAAAATATATAAAAATATATATTTTAAAAACCATCAGATGTATAAAACCGGTGTACAAAAACGCAAAGTGTCAATGGTAGCCAAATCAGCTTAACATACGATTTTACAATCAGAAAAAAACACAATAATGGATAACCATTGTGATGTGACAAAACGAAAAAATAGGGACTATAAGTGTAAACAGAATTTAACAAATATATATAATACACACTTAGGAGAAAATAAATAGATATTTTAAAAAAAAAATATATATACATAAAAGCCGCAATGGTTTGATAATAAGGACAGTTCACATTACTAACCCCATTGGTAACATGCAAACCGACCCATTAGTGTAAATCATAAGTCATTAATATTTGAAATACTACTGCAGAAATATCTGTCACTTACACGACAGAAATTTTGAATGTCAACCAAAAGCGCTAAAATGTGCCGTATTTAAACGGCATTTAAACATAGTAGTGTTGTCAAAGTGACAAAATAAAAAGATTGACAAATGTCAATCTTTTATTAGTAACAGAATCACAAAAAACTATCAGCGAAGTGCAAAATATTAGAAGGAGTAAACAAATATAACTATAAGCAACAAAGGAAATAATCAGATTATTAAAAAAATTATCCTAGTATAATACATAATATTTGTGTTTAAAATATAAATATAAAAAGAAGAAAAGAATAAATAGATGACCCATAGTCAGCCATATTTAGACGGTGGCTGACTATGGGTCATCTATTTATTTTGTTGCTTATAGTTATATTTGTTTACTCCTTCTAATATTTTGCACTTCGCTGATAGTTTTTTGTGATTCTGTTACTAATAACGTGGGGGCATGCCCTTATACTCCAGAGCTGCACTCACTATTCTGCTGGTGGAGTCACTGCGTACATACATTACATTACTTATCCTGTACTGATCCTGAGTTATATCCTGTATTATACTCCAGAGCTGCACTCACTATTCTGCTGGTGGAGTCACTGTGTACATACATTACATTACTTATCCTGTACTGATCCTGAGTTACATCCTGTATTATACTACAGAGCTGCACTCACTATTCTGCTGGTGGAGTCACTGTGTACATACATTACATTACTTATCCTGTACTGATCCTGAGTTATATCCTGTATTATACTCCAGAGCTGCGCTCACTATTCTGCTGGCGGAGTCACTGTGTACATACATTACATGACTTATCCTGTACTGATCCTGAGTTATATCCTGTATTATACTCCAGAGCTGCACTCACTATTCAGCTGGTGGAGTCACTGTGTACACACATTACATTACTTATCCTGTACTGATCCTGAGTTATATCCTGTATTATACTCCAGAGCTGCACTCACTATTCTGCTGGTGGAGTCACTGTGTACATACATTACATTACTTATCCTGTACTGATCCTGAGTTACATCCTGTATTATACTCCAGAGCTGCACTCACTATTCTGCTGGTGGAGTCACTGTGTACATACATTACATTACTTATCCTGTACTGATCCTGAGTTACATCCTGTATTATACTCCAGAGCTGCACTCACTATTCTGCTGGTGGAGTCACTGTGTACATACAGAAAATATTACAGACAATATAACAGAAAATATTTCGGATGTAAGAGATATATATATTTTTTCATTTGGCGAGTTGTAATTTTAGGAAGATATCCTGCTCTGGGGCTGAATATATTGCAGTAGCCGCTTCTTACTTCGGTAAAACAATTTTAACTTTATTACTTTTTCTGAATCCTTAAGAACTTCCCAAAGAATTGAGCTTAACTAGTGGATTTTGTCACGATTTCACTTATATTATAGATTTCTTCATTACATCCTATCTACTCCTCCTGTAATCTCTGGGCACATTTTGCTATTGCGCTGGTGTATCTAATCCTATCATGTGTGATACTAGCTGCTGAGTTGTGTATCTAACCCTATCATGTGTGATACTAGCTGCTGAGTTGTGTATCTAATCCTGTCATGTGTGATACTAGCTGCTGAGTTGTGTATCTAATCCTGTCATGTGTGATACTAGCTGCTGAGTTGTGTATGTAATCCTGTTATGTGTGATACTGGCTGCTGAGCTGTGTATCTAATCCTATCATGTGTGATACTGTCTGCTGAGCTGTGTATCTAATCCTATCATGTGTGATACTGGCTGCTGAGTTGTGTATCTAATTCCATCTTGTTTGATACTGTCTGCTGAGCTGTGTATCTAATCCTATCATGTGTGATACTGTCTGCTGAGTTGTGTATCTAATCTCATCTTGTGTGATACTGTCTGCTGAGTTGTGTATCTAATCCTGTCATGTGTGATACAGTCTCAGATACCAGTAGTGCTACATTCCGGTCTGACGAGCTGCTAATATCTGAGGATCCTTCTCATCCTGGATACAGAAGTGCCGGTGCTGGTAATTATATTTCGCCCTATTAATAATAACATCTGTGAATTTGTGGACGTTCTCTCGGGGGCCGGAGGAGCCGTCTGTCCTCAGACAATATCATTCCACTTGTATTTCTTGGGTTACACAATTATTATGGGGTGATGGAGAATTCTAGGTCATCCTCCTCCTCCTTACAAAACCCCAATCTGCGATCTTCAGGTGTTGCCGCATGTCCCATCAGAAATAGATAAGGGGGTATCCCAGTCTGTAGTTGGGACCCTTAAAGGGGAACTCTCATATTGATCATTTATCGCCTATTCACAGGATAGATGATAAATGTTTGACAGGTGGGGATCCGATTGCTGTGACACTGATCGATCCCGAAAATGGGGTCCCTGATTGCCCTATGTGAATGGAGCGCTACTGCGCATGCTCGGCCTCCGCTCCATTCACTGTCTATGGGACTTCCGGAGATACTTGAGATCAGTGTTCGGCAGCCCATAGACAGTGAATGGGGTGGTGGCCGAGCATGCTCAGCACCGCTCCATTCACATAGGGCACTCAGGGACCCCAATTATTTGGATCGGTTGGGGTCCCAGCGGTCACAGCCCCTGCATTTATCACCTACATGACCATGATAAGAAACCTCTTTTTATAGACCAGTATGGTCACCTTCTGTACTCCATGCTTGCTGTCAGTGAATGGAAATTTTTTTGATACATCCATGGGCTTAAAACCTGTACAGAGCTAATACTTCTCACAGCTGGGAGTTTGTTAAAATGTATCAGTGTAGGTAACACCTATCAGTCTGGGGTCTGGATGAACTTGTTTTTCTTGTTCCGGAACCTTTTCCCTCTTGTCTTGCATGTTTTCTTTCTCCAGAAGCTGTAGGATTTCTTATACAGTTAAGGGACTCATCACACAAACATAATAAATCCTTGTGAGACATCCCTTTAAAACAAGTCTTTGTATTATGGAGAGGCAGAACTTCCTGTGACCACCCCAGTAGATCATGTAGCTACAAGCACTCCAATGGTAGTCACCCAGGCAGGAGGCGAGTGGTTGCTAGGTAACCTGAAATTACAAAACCTGCAGAATACACCAGGGGGAAGGGACATAAACAGGAGATGAAGTAGAAGTCACAGGTTATAAGTCATTGTCAGAGATTTTTCTAAAATCTGGAACAATTTATGGAAAGTTATTTTTGGTTTTGAACGGCCAATGAGAGGAGAGGTCACCCCCCCCCCCCCCGAGTGCCTGGGCTCGGTGCACTCTGCAGTTAGTTTGCATGAAATGATGTAAAACCTCATTAAATTTCCTTCCTCAACCACTGGCGCCTTTCGGGCAATTTTTACTCCTCATCACGTCCCGCCGCGATGAATTTGATAATTAATGTTGACAGTTTCCTCTTTTGGAGAATTTTTAATTATTCTGACTGTTCTGACTTGTGTTTGACACATTTTTTGGAATTGCTCGGGAGGTGATTTTGACATTTGACTATTTTTATATGCAATTAACAATCTTGTTTTCTCCACTTCAGGATTGGATGTGGGATGAAGACTTGTCACCGAGGAGACTTCTTCTTCTTCCTTATTGCTGGAGCTGAACGTTGTTTATACATCAGAAGTAAAGATAGGGGAAATCATTAAGAAGGAACCCCAAAATGGGGCCCCTATCCGGTTATGGGCCCTTGAACAACACATACCAGCCATTACAGTGCCCATAGGGACTGTTAACCAGCTTTCCACAGTCCCTAAATACCATATAGATTTCTATTTTTAATGCAAAGATAGACTCCACCCCCTTTGTTTCCTTTTTCATATTGTTCTGTATGCGTGTCAGTCTAAACTGCAGAGCTGGCATTATATTCATCACAGCTATGAGTCTCATCCTGATAGGGGAGTAATGTAAAGCATGGAATTGTGGGAAAGCAATATGTATCCATCACTATAAGCCATAGGCAATAGATACATTTAGAGTTTATATTTGCAATTCTACATAAAATCCAATGACTGACAGGTTTCTATGGCCTTCGTGCTGGACCGCACCTCTGAACGCTGTTGTGGCGGATGACCGTTGCTGCCGTCTTTCTTGTCGTCATTCACACTCAATCTACGGATCAGGTTGGATTAGATGGAAAACAAATAAACCTGGTTTTACCAGACTCGGGTGTGATACTTGTAAACCGCTGACCTTTCACAAATCCTCTTCCTCTCTCCCATTCAATCATCATGTTTTACCTTAATCCCAGAGCCGGATCAGCAAGAAAGAAACCCGAAGGGACCATGAACCCGACGGCTCAAAAAAGGCCCTTTTTCTATTTTTAGATTTTTCTGTCCTTATTGAGCGTGATACCTGGATATAAACTCCTTGACGCAGAAATTCAGGGCATAATAAATTATACTCACATGTATCCCGAATTCTCTTTTCACCATAAATCCACAAATACCAAAACCGATTAGTACCAATGTAAATAAACTGTATATGAACATTAAAGGGTAACTCCACCCTATAAAGGAAAAATCAGTTATGGGTAGAGTTACCCCAAATCTCCCTCATCTTAAAATTTTGCTGACCCAGGAGCCTTATTGTTGGGGAGGTGAGGGAATAAAATGAATGAAGAGTTCTTGCTGAATGTGCAAAATGAAAGTCAGGGGGCGGAGCTGTGACAACTTTGTTCTGAGTCATTGCTTGTTAAAGACACTGTTGGATGAGCAAAGGATTTGTATCTCGGGACATGCAGACCCAGACTACTAGCGTGTGTAGAGGTGAAGAATTGTCCGCTGATGATCTTCATTTTCTCACTAGGGATTTAGTTACTTGTAGTTTATAATCCTTCTCTTCTTGTATTGACTTCCTGCAGAGCTTGTGCTTAGACACAGTAGCCAATCAGAACATGCAGAGCTGCAGTGTAGAACATGGAGGATCAGTCTGAGCATCTGATAGAGGAGGTGGATTTCAGATTATGCAGATTTCAATAGACAAAGCAGCTAAACTAGAACTGCTGATCATTGCTATACCCTAATGGAGCAGTGCTGCAGTGTAAAGCATGTAGAGGGACAAAGCAGTAGTCTGAGCCACTGATGAGATAAAAGGCAGATTTTGGACTATCTCAAATTATAACAGGCAATGCAGCTACACTGGAGTTACTGATCATATTTGTGCCCTTAAGAGGCAGAGCTGCAGTGTAAAGCATGGACATGGACAGAGCAGTATCCTGAACCACTGATGAGATGAGATGAGACGTGGATTTCTGACTACCTCAGACTATAACTGGCAGTGCAAATACACTGGAGTCACTGGTCATAGTTGTGCCCTAAAGAAGCTGCAGTGTAAAGCATAGAGACAGACAGAGCAGTATCCTGAGCCACTGATGAGATAAGAGGCGGATTTCTGACTACCTCAGATTATAACAGGCAATGCAGCAAGACTGGATTTACTAATCATAGTTGTGCCCTACAGAAGCAGCGCTGCAGTGTAAAGCATGTAAAAGGACAAAGCAGTAGCCTGAAAAACTGATGAGATAAGAGGTGGATTTCAGACTACCTTAGACTCCAATAGACAATGCAGCTATGCTGGAGTCACTGACTATAGCTGTGTTTTATTGGAGCAGAAACACGAAGTGCCGATACTGCAGAAAAGTAACAGCAGGTGATTTGTTATTGATTATTCTACATTGATACATAAGGGATTATCTTCCTTGTAAGTGGCCGTGACCCTTGGGGGCCTCCTATTGGTCAGACAGCCAGGGTAACACAGAGGAGGAAGAGGGGTGGATGTATATTTTGTTATTCTTCCACACGCTCCCTCAAGGAGCCGAAGGATCGGGGTAGACCGCCACTTGTCCGCTTACAAATCCCCTAATCTGGTCTGTCAATGACAGAAGTAATTTTGTGGCCAGTGTTTGTACAGCGCACGCAGAGCCCCCCTGGTACGTGCCCATGTGAACAATGGCATTCATTACCTGGCAGCACGAGGTGCGGAGGAGCAGCGCTCTATCCAACGACAGATCTCGTTATCTCCGCCCGCGTGGGCTTTAAAAAATGGAGGCGATAAAGTTAAAGTGCGCGGCCTCGTACCGCGGAAATGAATTTCCTTTAAATGTAAAATTGCACCTCATTTACACCAATTATAATGAAGGGAATGGGATTTGGTTGATGAGCGAAGCTACAAGGGGGGTTGTGAATTTTTTGCGTATTCGCCGTTCTCAGCGCGCCAGCTTCCGTCCTGGGTATTAGCAGTTAATCTCTGCCTAATTGCTTTCTCTCCGGGCTTAGCGGCACAATCCACAGTACATTAAATGGCACTTTCTTGTTTGACTTTATTAAGAAAGCAAACATCGAGACGACATGAGGGACCCGCTCCTTATAATGAGATCTAAGTAGACGCCAAACTCATTAACTGTTTGTTTACCATGTTTGTTTGTTATTCTACGGCACGGGCACCTTTCCGTAAATATGTACGAGAAGGTGTCCGTGGGCAATAGAAGTGAATGGGTCTGAAATTACGGATGAATGTCGTGTGCATGAGGCCTCAGGATTTGTTTCCGCGGTGGTGGCGCAGAAGAAACTTGTTGGGTCCTCCTGAGCAAGCCCATTTCCGTTCTAGTATATAGGGGAGGGCCCAGAATGGAGTATTTGGAAATTTTTTCTTTAAAGGGGCTCTCGGCTGTGGACAATCACTACTTGTTAGAAGGGTCCCTTGACAATAATCTGATCATAAAGTGAGGACCCCCAGTGATCATTTGTGATCTGAGAGGAAAACCGGCACTAAGTGTTTAACTTCCCTGCAGCGCCTCCACAGGGAAAATGAAGCATTACACAATGTCCATTCATATCAATATGTTGTGTATAATACAGGACAGGACTGGTCCTCCAGGGAGACGCTCTATGTAACCGCTCTCAATTCTGACCAAGAGCTGAGGATCCTGAGCAGAGGACCCCCCTCTATTAACCCAGAATTCCCTAATAGGGTGTATGGAAATGGGTTTTCTAAACTGGATAATTCCTTTAAACCAGACAGCCCCTTTATAGGCTTAGATTACAGGGTTTGCTTTTTTCCTGAAACGGCTGCACTTTTCTCTGTAGATTTGAATGAGACTGAGCTGCAAAACCAGACACGGCTGTTAAGAAAATAAAAAAAGCGAGATCACGCTTTGCTGTCACATACTCCCACATTAACTTTAACGAAGCGTCTTGAGAGTGAATAGACATCACCTCCAGCCAGGACGCATTGTCCATTCACACACCCGACACTTCGGTAAAGTTTCTGTGAATGACTGCACAGAGTGATCTCGCGAGATCATGCCGTGCTGTGTGAGTTAGTACCCAAGAAACTTTACTGAAGTGCACGCTGTGCAGTCACATACTCCTACATTAACTTTACCGAAGTGTCGGGAGTGTGAATAGACATCGCGTCCTGGCTGGAGGTGATGTCTATTCACTCTCAAGACACTTCGGTAAAGTTAATGTGGGAGTATGTGACTGCACAGCGTGATGTCGCGAGATCACGCTGTGCTGTGAGTACTGCTAAAAATGAATGGAGAGAAGTGTATGATGCTGATTGGTCACTGATTGGTCAGCGTCATACACTCCTCTGTACAACGCCCACTTGGTAAAAAGGTAAAACACGCCCTGTTGCCTATTAAGAAACTAATTAGCATAAAGCTAAAATTGCTCATAACTTGCTCAAAAATCATAGTTTTTCAAAATAAAAACCACTGCTGTTATCTACATTACAGCGCCGATCAGATTATGTAGGAGATAGGGGGGCGCTTATAATGTGGTGACAGAGACTCTTTAACTAAGGTTGGCGCTAATGTCCTTCTGTAAGAGCAACAGCCGCTTCTCTCCACAGACACCATAGACAGGAGAGGTGGAGCTGCCCCGAGCCTCACTCCACCCTTCCATTACTTCTCTGGATTTTTCGGCTATGGCCACATGAGCCAGTACCACGTAGGGGTCTTATATATTTTTGCCCCCTCTCCTCTATGTTCTGAATCCTCTATGGTACCGGTGACTTTCACAGTATTTTCCTCTCCGCTTACTTCACAGCTGCGCCTGTCTAAGGGAATTTGGAATGGCTTTAAATTACGTTTTACCTCACTGGCAGCTCATACATCATTTAGCGGTTTTATTCCGTATTTAACAGTCCACCATATGCGATTTGTCAACTTTTAGGTCATCGCTGTTCGGTTGTATTCACATTTGCTTTGATGCTACCTGAGTCTTCAGTATGAAACACGTCACCGAGAACTCCCATATGGAAAAGTCGATCAAGCTGGAGTCTCCCATGGACATTAGATGGTTGATCTCTCCAGGATTGGATGATGGCCTCATGTCTATAGGAGACACCGTCAAATGAACCCAGAAGATTGGTCTTTGGAGGAACAGATCTTCTTGATCAATCATCGGTATGGATTAGGCCAGTATCGGAGCTGGACAGATATAAACATCGAATATAGAATATGTTTATGGAGAATCCCCAACCACCATCTTCTTTCCCCCATACAGAATGGAGTTGACCATTTATCCTGTTGATGGGATTTCATCTTTGGATGCCAAGAGCTGAATCCATGGCTATTTCCATATAATTTTGGCATTATCTATCACCCTACACATAAGTATAGTAGCCATGATGAGGGTTGTCCAATAAACAATGAGGTTATGGAGCCGGTGTCATCCTTGTGGTATATAGCATGAATTATTCTTCAGTAATGCCTCTAGTTTCAAACAAGCAGTTAATGCTTTGGCCCCAGGACTCTTCTATATGGGGCCCTTAAAGTTGAAACAAAGCAACTCAATGGGGCCGATTCTGGCTCAATTTGCACCACAAAACAGGTTTACAAGCTTTACGTCAGATTTATTGTGTGTTTTAGACACTTTTTGCGCCTTACTAAAGCTACAGACACAGGGAATGGGGGAACGTGTATGTAAGTGGCTAAAGAATTGGCTAAGGGACAGAAAACAAAGAGTTGTTATAAGTGAAACTTACTCAAAATGGGCTGAAGTCAGCAGCGGGGACCACAAGGATCTGTACTGGGAGCAGCGGGGACCACAAGCATCTGTACTGGGAGCAGCGGGGACCACAAGGATCTGTACTGGGAGCAGCGGGGACCACAAGGATCTGTACTTGGAGCAGCGGGGACCACAGTGCTCTGTACTTGGAGCAGCGGGGACCACAAGGATCTGTACTGGGAGCAGCGGGGACGACAAGGATCTGTACCGGGAACAGAGGGGACCACAAGGATCTGTACCGGGAACAGCGGGGACCACAAGGATCAGCCCAATTCTTTTTAATCTCTTTATTAATGACCTTGTGGATGGGGATGATAGAAAGGTGTCAGTTTTTGCTGCCGGTACAAAACTTTGTAGGATACTTAAAACTCAGCTTGACCTTAAAATATTACAGAAAGACCTAGATAAGCAGCAGCATGGGCAAAAACATGGCAGATGATATTTAATGTTGATAAATGTAAAGTAATGCACCTAGGACGCAATAATAGCAATAATTCATAGTAAATTATATGGAATAAAACTGGAGATAACGGAACAAAAGAAGGACCTGGGTATTCTGGTAACAAATAAGCTAAGAGGCAGTACTCAATGTCAGGCAGCAGCTGCAAAAGCAAATAGGATTATACGGTGTATAAAATGAGAGATAAAATCCTGTGATTCAAATGTAATATTACCCCTCTATAAATGTAATATCACCTCCTCTATAATGTAATATTACCCCTCTATAAATGTAATATCACCTCCTCTATAAATGTAATATTACCCCTCTATAAATGTAATATTACCCCTCTATAAATGTAATATCACCTCCTCTATAAATGTAATATTACCCCTCTATAAATGTAATATCACCTCCTCTATAAATGTAATATTACCCCTCTATAAATGTAATATCACCTCCTCTATAATGTAATATTACCCTTCTATAAATGTAATATTACCCCTCTATAAATGTAATATTACCCCTCTATAAATGTAATATTACCCCTCTATAAATGTAATATTACCCCTCTATAAATGTAACATTACCCCTCTATAAATGTAATATTACCACTCTATAAATGTAATATTACCCCTCTATAAATGTAATATTACCCCTCTAGAATATGGAATTCAGTTTTGGGCTCCACATTGTAAAAAGGACATAGGAGAACTGGAGAGGGTTCAAAGGCGGCCAACTAGATTGTTAAATGGGATTGGAGGTGTCGCTTACAATAAAAGGCTAGAAAAATTGGGCTTGTTCAGCTTGGCAAAAAGACGTCTTAGAGGGGATCTTATTAATATATATATATAAATATATGTGTGGTCAATATAGCGAACCAGCACATGATCTGTTCTTTCCAAGGACTCTATAAAGGACCAGGAGACACCCATTGCGGGTGGAAGAAAGACTTTCAGACATCAATATAGAAAAGGGTTCTTTACAGTTAGAGCAGTCCAACTATGGAATATCCAACCCCAAGAGGTAGTGATGGCAGATACTATGTCAGCATTTACAAAAATGCGTGATGATTATTTACTGACGAATGGAGTTGAGGGTTATAATTAATCAAGCAATGAATGACGGGTAATTTATTGAGGAAGGTTGAACTTGATGGACCGGGGTCTTTTTTCATCCTATGTAACTATATATCTAAAAGAAAGGTATTGCCTAAAATGTGCCAAATTGCCCAAAATTGTACAAATATTTTGGTCTAAAGTGCGCCAACCAAGAGGTGGAGTAAGGAAGAGAAAAGTATCTAACATGTCTAGCAAAGTGCGCCAATTTTATCAGTCTGCGCCACTTTGGTAAATCTGGTGCATCTTCTGCCAGGTCTAGTTTTAAGATCAGGACATTAATAATAAATCTGCTCCAATATCTCTGGGTTTGGTGATTCTATCCCAGCGCTGACCATAGATCGTTCCACCGACATCTCTGAGGCTCGCTCCACCCAAACATGAACGTTCATGCGCAACTTAATGCTTCAATGGCACAAAAGACGATCGAGGTTTCCACTGAAGGTCAATTGCATATTAAATGGCTCGCCATATGACGTAAGCGCGACATTTCCATTAACCAAGACGAATGATGACTTTGAATGCATGACGTGCAGTGTAAATAGGTCCCACAATGTTTCCCAGGACTTCTATGGGGTGTATTTCTGTCCCATAATACTGACCTGTCATTTATATGCAAAAAAAAAACAACAAAAACATCATATCTGTGGCTCTACAGCTGTTGTGAAACTGCAACTCCCAGCATGCCCTGATAGCTGCTTACTATCAGGGCATGCTGGGAGTTGTAGTTTTATGGCAACCACAGGTTGTAGTCTGTGATCTACTGTCTCGCTCTAGTCTAGAAGAAAAAAAAACACAAATTTAGATAATTTAGTAATTCTAGTTTTTCTTTTGTGGTCAGTGAAAATGATCATGTAGCGGATTGTAACTATAGATAACAGAACAATCTCAGCTCTGCTACAATTGTAAAGCATGACTACTCTATGTCCTGTAGCTCCACTACAACCGGAGAGACAATGAGATGAGATACACAACAGCTAAAGACTTATTTTCATGGCAATCTCCATTACCTTACAGAGGGGGACGCTGACCCGATCAAATGTGGTCACCTTGAGGGTTCAGCTAATAAAAGCCGGCGGCTCATAAATATTCCATGTATATTCAAAGGTAGAAAATATGACTCACCGAGTCCTCGCTGCGGAATAATGTGCCAAAAAGATAATGGAAAATGTTTAAGATGAACTTTTCTGATTCTTATTCTAGAATTTCAATCACTTCACGTGCCCCGTCTATGGCCGGAGGGTCTGCGATTATAGTGCGAAGGTAAATGCCCTCAGGCATTGATAACAGGACATATCTGCATAGTCATGGTCAGGTTCAAGGGTTTCATGCTTGGTTACACATCTAAACCTTCTAAGTAATGTAATATATGTACACAGTGACTCCACCAGCAGAAGAGTGAGTGCAGCTCTGGAGTATAATACAGGATGTAACTCAGGATCAGTACAGGATAAGTAATGTAATGTATGTACACAGTGACTTCACCATCAGAAGAGTGAGTGCAGCTCTGGAGTATAATACAGGATGTAACTCAGGATCAGTACAGGATAAGTAATGTATGTACACAGTGACTCCACCAGCAGAATAGTGAGTGCAGCTCTGTAGTATAATACAGGATATAACTCAGGATCAGTACAGGATAAGTAATGTATGTAGACACTGACTCCACCAGCAGAATAGTGAGTGCAGCTCTGGAGTATAATACAGGATGTAACTCAGGATCAGTACAGGATAAGTAATGTAATGTATGTACACAGTGACTCCACCAGCAGAATAGTGAGTGCAGCTCTGGAGTATAATACAGGATATAACTCAGGATCAGTAAAGGATAAGTAATGTAATGTATGTACACAGTGACTCCACCAGCAGAATAGTGAGTGCAGCTCTGGAGTATAATACAGGCTATAACTCAGGATCAGTATAGGATAAGTAATGTAATGTATGTACACAGTGACTCCACCAGCAGAATAGTGAGTGCAGCTCTGGGGTATAGTACAGGATGTAACTCAGGATCAGCACAGGATAAGTAATGTAATGTATGTACACAGTGGCCCACCAGCAGAATAGTGAGTGCAGCTCTGGAGTATAATACAGGATGTAACTCAGGATCAGTACAGGATAAGTAATGTGATGTATGTACACAGTGGCTCCACCAGCAGAATAGTGAGTGCAGCTCTGGAGTATAATACAGGATATAACTCAGGATCAGTATAAGATAAGTAATGTATTGTATGTACACAGTGACTCCACCAGCAGAATAGTGAGTACAGCTCTGGAGTATAATACAGGCTATAACTCAGGATCAGTATAGGATAAGTAATGTAATGTATGTACACAGTGACTCCACCAGCAGAATAGTGAGTGCAGCTCTGGGGTATAATACAGGATGTAACTCAGGATCAGCACAGGATAAGTAATGTAATGTATGTACACAGTGGCCCACCAGCAGAATAGTGAGTGCAGCTCTGGAGTATAATACAGGATGTAACTCAGGATCAGTACAGGATAAGTAATGTAATGTATGTACACAGTGACTCCACCAGCAGAATAGTGAGTGCAGCTCTGGAGTATAATACAGGATATAACTCAGGATCAGTACAGGATAAGTAATGTATGTACACAGTGACTCCACCAGCAGAATAGTGACAAAACCGATAAAATACCAACCAATTGGATGCAATATGAAAGTAGTGCTAAAGAGTATCACCAAATAAGCTGTAAAGCCACATTGCTAGCCATATTAGATGCACTATATTTTTTGGATCCTACATAGTAACCAAGGTATATTTGGTGCATCGATCAAAAAATTGATAGAGAACCAACCCACAACAAATATGATCGACTAAGGCACAAATTCAGAGAAAGATACAAACAATTCTTTATTAAGATAAAAACATGAAACAAATAAAAATGGAAATAGGGGATGTCACACAGTAAAAAGGACGTCTAATCGATCAAGAATATCAGGTATGGATATTGTGTCCACATGTATGCAGTATACATATAATATGGTAATGGAAATACGTGCATGTGATCACATAAGAAACTGTATCTAATGAAAAGCAGCACGGATTCAAGCAAGGTACATCAAATGACAACAGCACAATGTCAAAAAAGTGAAATCAGGTACCGGTGGCTGTGGTGATTGTCAAGTAAGTATATAACATCAGTAAGTATATAACAGCAGTGACAGTCACACATGGTTACACAGGTAGTATGAACCAAATTATGCAAAAAGTGTGCTTGAAATCAGAGGATGACCAGCAAGAAGTGAGCACAATAGAGCTTATAACTGCTACACAGGACAGAAAAGGTAAAGCAACATACCAGTGGACATGATGTAACCAGGGATTAGACGTCCCAACCCGTGAGTGCAGCTCTGGAGTATAATATAGTATATAACTCAGGATCAGTACAGGATAAGTAATGTAATGTATGTACACAGTGACTCCACCAGCAGAATAGTGAGTGCAGCTCTGGAGTATAATACAGGATGTATCTCAGGATCAGTACAGGATAAGTAATGTAATGTATGTACACAGTGACTCCACCAGCAGAATAGTGAGTGCAGCTCTGGAGTATAATATAGTATATAACTCAGGATCAGTACAGGATAAGTAATGTAATGTATGTACACAGTGACTCCACCAGCAGAATAGTGAGTGCAGCTCTGGAGTATAATACAGGATGTAACTCAGGATCAGTACAGGATAAGTAATGTAATGTATGTACACAGTGACTCCACCAGCAGAATAGTGAGTGCAGCTCTGGAGTATAATATAGGATATAACTCAGGATCAGCACAGGATAAGTAATGTATGTACACAGTGACTCCCCCAGCAGAATAGTGAGTACAGCTCTGGAGTATAATACAGGATGTAACTCAGGATCAGTACAGGATAAGTAATGTAATGTATGTACACAGTGACTCCACCAGCAGAATAGTGAGTGCAGCTCTGGAGTATAATACAGGATATAACTCAGGATCAGTACAGGATAAGTAATGTAATGTATGTACACAGTGACTCAATTCTGTACTATTTTACATGTTGCATTGAGCCACTTCTTAGGTTATAAACTAGATGCCCCCCTGCAATATTGAAGCTTAGCTACGCTACAAGAAGAATCCCATGCTAAAAGAACATGTCAACTCCTTGCAGATATATTCCTGGTTGGATTCATTCCCTTGAAGCCAGTGCTCACTATGCTGCATCTTACATGTCACACAATTTCTCTTGTGGCCTCTGCTACATCTCTAGAGCATAGTGTAGACTTTGTGTAGCCCGGTAAATAGACACCCAGAAAAAATATGAATAATCAATTCAGGCAAGAAATTCTTGCTGCACGGTTTGTGACTGAGCCGCCGCCGCCGCCGCGTGTCAGTATTGACGAGAGTTAATTGCTCTTTGTTGCTGTTTGATTAATACGTTCGGAGCCATAAATTGTCTTGTTATATTCACTCTGGGGAAAGCATGGGAAGAGATTTTTGGAAGTATGACAGCTCTATGCCTGAATGGATCGTTCTCCTTCAGACTAACAGTATGGAGGATCATTGGGTGATAGTACGATTTACTTTACTATATAAAAACATGACTGCGAGGCAGAGAAAAACAGCAGAACCCCACAGACCCTGTTTAGTAAAAGTTGCCGGAGGGTTTCGTTCGATGAAGTAAATAAAGTTGCAGGATGGTGGAAACCCCCTATAAATAAAGGATTAGGGGTCGCTCATTTTGATTCTATTTTTAAATATCCCCTGAATGACAAGAAAATACATTTCCTGCTGTTCACAAGAACTTTCTCTCTTATATAAGAATTAGACAGAAACCTTAAAAGAGATAAGAAAATGTTTTTTGCTGGTGGGAGGAGCTTATGGTGATTTTTTTTTTTTTGTCATTGAGATTCTGGTCAATGAACCGATTTTAAAGAACATTTCCCCAAATTATCAAGTCATTTATTAATTCTACTTACATTTATAGGCATTGTATACAGTTATTTTCTAGTAGGTGGCCCCAAAACTTGCTGCCTGGTAGCACCCCTACAGCTTTCCTGCTCTATAGCCAGGACACCAGTTGCACCCACAATGGTATAACGGACGCAAAATCCTTTTGCTTTTATATATGGATGGATTTACAGAACCTCATATGCAACATCATGCTCGCAGGGAAACTTAGCATCATTCCCTGATATCAGAGATAGTAGATGGGATAAGGAACCTTGATGATATCTATGGAGATAGTAACACAACAGGCATGTGCTGAAACACTGAAAGGGTTAATGGAACAGGAGGGGGGATACTGGGAATCCCAGGGAGGGGAGGGAAGAGAGTGAGAGAGGCGCCGACTATTCCTATGGACTATTGCTTCTTAAAACCTTAGTACAACGCACATCTCTGGAGCCGTTCTTCTCATTGACAGACCCTGGTCTTCAGACACAAAGACCCTCCAACCCAACAACCTGGAAGGAGGTAGCACCAGGCTGAGACATGGGACCTTTTAGACACCTGGGTTGAGTTCTTATTTGAAATACTTTTCTTTTTTTCCCCCCTTCATAAGGAGTCGAGCTGATCCAGAATGAAGTGTGGATCCAGAAGAAGAAGAAGACAAAGTTACAGTGGAGTGAAGTAGAGAGGTCCAGGTCATTAAGGAGGTCACCTCAAGAATTTCTAGGACTTGCAATGTGATATCTTGGGATATTGTCCATCTACTTGGAGATGCCTTGGAAGTGCTGAGACATTGACCATGGAAAACTCTCTTTGGCTTTGTTTTCTGGTGATACAAGAAAGATGAGACAAACCAAAGAGTAGGACAATCATGTCATCCTCTGACATCACGTCACCTTGGACAAACATGGGCACCCCATTGCCAGCAGTATGCTCTGTGCTGCACCCCACATCTTGATGCTGTGCAGGGTAAGATCCTATTATATATTATAGTAAAAAACACTACTTGGTTTTGACATCACACAAGGTGGAGAACTTATATAGAAGCTACTCATTGTCGAGGATCTAGAGGTCTCCTGGTCTGGGGATGCTCTAGAGTCTCACCATGTGGAGAGGTACTTATAGTGGGTAATACTGGGGAAACCCATGGCCAGTGCTGCAGTAATGGAGGGATGTAAGTTTATTGAGTGGTAAAAGTTTCAAATATAGTCTCATGGTCATCATCAGCTCCACCATCACCATCATCATCAACATCAGCTCCACCATCATCACCATCATCATCATCAACATCAGCTCCATCATCACCATCATCATAAACATCAGCTCCACCATCATCATCATCACCATCATCATCAACATCAGCTCCACCATCATCATCTCCACCATCACCATCACCATCATCATCAGCTCCACCA
>NC_134698.1:81426377-81438877 GCF_050947455.1 Rhinoderma darwinii | reverse complement strand
GACACTGTGTTCTGTTCCTTGTATGGCACTGTCATGTAGACAATATGGTGGTATTATGTAGGCACTGCATGGCACTGTTATTTCAGACTATGTTGTGGGATTATTTTGGTACTTTGTGTCACTTTTATCTGTTCACTGTATGACACTATTGTGTAGGTGGTATGGCAGTTTTATATTAGCACTGGATGGTACTTTTATTTGGCACTGTCTGTGGGTATTACATGTGGCACTGTGTTCTGTTCCTTGTATGGCACTATCATGTAGACAATATGGCGGTATTATGTAGACACTGCATGGCACTGTTATGTCACACTATGTTGTGGGATTATTTGCGTACTTTGTGTCACTTTTATCTGTTCACTGTATGACACTATTGTGTAGGTGGTATGGCAGTTTTATATTGGCACTGCTTGATTCTGTTATGTGGCACTTTTGTTTGGTACAGTGTAGCATTATCACCTAGTCACTGTAAGGCAGTATTGTGCAGGTAGTAGGGCTGTATTGTAAAGTCACTATACAGTGCTGATATTTGGCACTATGTAGTGGTACTGTGGGACACTTATATGACACTATTGAGTAGGGAGAATGGCAGTATTATGTAGGCACTGGATGGTGCTGTTATTTTGGCACTCTATGGCATTGGCATCTTTCCCTGTATGACACTATTGGTCAACACTTTGGTGGCATTATGGCGGCGTTGTACGGCACTATAATTTGGGGAGTCTTATGGCATCAGTTCTCTGCATTTGGTCCTTCCAAAAAATAGAAGGGGTGCAGTACAAATGTATCCACAGGAGCTGGTACCCTCCACCAACAAAAATACATACATGTATATATATTCAGGCCAGTGCAGATATTTCTTTAAGCTAGAGACCTGATAATATTTAATACCATATTCTTCTGATTTTAGGTAAGGCAGGGAAGAGGCACATTGGAATTCATGACCAAGATGGTAATCACTGGCGGCAATGAAGACGACAGAGGAAGACAAGAAAAGGAGAGCACAGAGGAGACAATTCTGGCCATGCTGGGGATTATCGGGACCATCCTCAACCTGATTGTCATTATATTTGTCTACATTTATACTACCCTTTAAAGATGTCACCAATGGATGAAATGCAGCCGGCCCTTTAAGACGTTCCGGCCTGAGATGAAGCACAAGCAACGCAAATTTCTTCTTTGCAACAAAATAAACGGTAAACTTTTTCACCTGCACTGGAAATCATCACCGCGGAACCTGCTGTATATATCGTTACGACCCACCACCGATGGGAAATGAGCCTCCTGGGAACGGAACGTTTGGATGCATAACGGCCGCGCATTTTTTTCTCCAGATTTACTCATATGAGCACCAGGACGAAGACCGAGCACCGGGACGGAGACCGAGCACCAGGACGGAGACCGAGCACCGGGACGGAGACCGAGCACCGGGACGGAGACCGAGCACCGGGACGGAGACCGAGCACCGGGACGGAGACGGAGCCACATAATGAAATTCTGTCACAAAATATTTTTTTTCTCTCTTTCTTGAATTTTCTCCTGTTGATATGAATGTTTTCATCTGTACTTTAAGTGCAATACTTTCTGGCATGTACCAAATATATCTGGGATTTAATATCAATTAAAAGAACTTTCCGTTAAACTACGTGCTGCATACGGAAAACGGCGTGTGACAATGTTATGTATTTTTTTGTTTCGGCTGGCTGGCGTTGTCAATTTATAGCAATTTTAGAGAAAGGGGCATTAAAACATAAAATGGTGAATTCAGGGCCGTGACGGGATGGGAGGGGAGTGGGGACAGTGGAAAAAGTTATGATAGCATTTACTTATCTCAGGGCATGGATTATTATCATTTACATCAGTATCTCAGGGCATGGATTATTGTCATTTACATTAATATCTCAGGGCATGGATTATTATCATTTACATCAGTATCTCAGGGCATGGATTATTATCATTTACATTAATATCTCAGGGCATGGATTATTATCATTTACATTAATATCTCAGGGCATGGATTATTATCATTTACATCAGTATCCCAGATCATGGTTTATTATCATTTACCTTAATATCTCAGGGCATGGATTATTATCATTTACATTAATATCTCAGGGCATGGATTATTATCATTTACATTAATATCTCAGGGCATGGATTATTATAATTTACATCAGTATCTCAGGGCATGGATTATTGTCATTTACATCAGTATTTCAGGGCATGGATTATTATCATTTACATTAATATCTCAGGGCATGGATTATTATCATTTACATCAGTATCCCAGATCATGGTTTATTATCATTTACCTTAATATCTCAGGGCATGGATTATTACCACTCGGGTCCCAGTTCATTTGTATCTGACCTCAGTATCCCAGATCATTGTGCCGTGGAATAGAAATATTTCGGGGGCTTTATTCTAAATTCAGCTATGAGGCCCCATGATTATCGGCTTAAAAATTAAGAAAAACTAGTTTTCTATATTCTCCTTCTTTATTTTTCTGGGGACGTCTATTTTATCTCCACCTCCTTCTCTCTCCTCTTGAGTTTAGACTATGAGAACAATAAATTTAGTAAAAGGGGGAGGATTTGGACATTTTTATTTTTGGCTCAGAGGCAGCAGAAACCTCCTCCTTCTACTCCGACTGCAATAGACATTGGACAAAACAAGCCACGCCTCTCTAATTAAGCCCCACCCCTTTCTGACAATTCATCTATAACCAGGGTGTGAAGGGGTCCTGCTTCTCTCTGAGATTTCTATAGGTTGGTTTGTTCTGGAATGTTGCAGAAGTCAATACTGACTGACCAATAGACAAGCGTTTGCTTTTTGGGTCAGTGTCCCTTTAAGTAGGTCAGAATGCTGTATTTATATCTGATGCTGATGTCATCCATCTAGAATATTATAACTATTAATTGGAGTTTTGGCTGATTAGTTTGATCTATTTCTGAGGCAGCCGGGTGACAACTCATATAACATTATAGCCCCATAGGGTTTGGCTCACATCTTTACCAAATTCCTGAATGGAAGACAACTCGTAGATGTTTTGTCTTGGAGGGCGTACATATTAAGGAGGAAGACCATGAGGCTGCTATGGGGCCCTTAGAGGGAGAGGTGGACAGTCCTGGTTAGACCCATCCCTTTGCTATTGGGTAGGAGAACCTGTACAGAACTCCTAGAGGAGTCCGGTTCCATAATGGGGGGCTAGTTCGATCTTTGTTATGGGGCCCCCTCTCTTCTATATACAGTATTGCCTGATGCTGGCAGTGCAGGGGGTTCTTATCCGCAATGTTCACATAGAACTTCACATAAAAATGACTTTATTAGGTGTCACTTTGCTGCGGACAAAACTGAGGACTGAGAAACTTATGAAGGGTTTGTAGGGACTACACGATACCTGTCAATGTCTTTAACAGGTGACCGCTGACAATTACAGCAGGAGGGACTGTTAATTAAAAATCCGTCAAGTCCCACAGATCAGCAGCAGCACGGACGGAGATTCATCAGCTCGGAGGATTTCTACGTAACAGCGAGGGTAACGTCTACGCTGGGGATTTACCGTTATACCATCTACTGACATGAACCCCTCCTGCAGGACCCCCAGCTGCTTCATTTTAGCGATTGGTGAGGGTCTCAGTGCTCGGACCCCCACCGATCAAAGCTTCTGACATCTGACTATGACATGTCAGAAGTTTTTTTAAAGTATAGTCTCCCTTTAAGAGGTACACGCCTCTTAATAAATTTGTCGCCCCTTCAGGTGTTCGTGTACGATCCGGCGTAGATTTCTGCTCTAATTTCTGGCATAAATTATTGTAAATGCGTCAGGCTGCCAGTGGCCACGCCCCTTCTGCTAAGTCCCTCCCCCCAGGGGCGGCAGAAAAATCAGAAAGTCAAAATTGATGACGCAAATTGCGAAAGCCCTGTACAGAACACTTCCAACAGCTGAGGGTTTGCTACAATTGTTTCCAGTTTAGACAAATTTATATAAGTTAAACACATGAGCAGCACAAATCTATCTCTTGTTCTGAAGGAAACTTATCCTGACCTTGTCCTGCTCACACAGCTGCTGGTGTCTTATAATTGAGGTATAACTTGAAGCACCTGGACTCCAATGCAAAGTCTGTACCGGGGCCCCCACCTACTATGTGCTGTTTATAATACTGGTGCCTTCTTATATGGCAGAAGGTCCTTTAGGTTCCCTCAGGCACAAGGGCTCAGGTACAACTGCTACCTGTGCACCCTCTGGTTAATGTATATCAGTAGCAGCGTCCTCTCCTCTGTATCTGTCAGCAGCAATAATCTTCTGTCCTGGTCTTATTGATACATTGTAAGGGTATGTGCACACACACTAATTACGTCCGTAATTGACGGACGTATTTCAGCCGCAAGTCCCGGACCGAACACAGTGCAGGGAGCCGGGCTCCTAGCATCATAGTTATGTACGATGCTAGGAGTCCCTGCCTCTCCGTGGAACTACTGTCCCGTACTGAAAACATGATTACAGTACGGGACAGTTGTCCTGCAGAGAGGCAGGGACTCCTAGCATCGTATATAACTATGATGCTAGGAGCCCGGCTCCCTGCACTGTGTTCGGTCCGGGACTTGCGGCCAAAATACGTCCGTCAATTACGGACGTAATTAGTGTGTGTGCACATACCCTTACACTCAACTGCGGGAGCAGGATTGGTTTTCAGTCTCTGGATGCAAGCAAGCATGTTTTTGGTCGCTCACAGCAAGCAAGCTGAGATCTTGAAAATGTCAAGGATTTAAAACACAAAATATACATAAAAGTTGTAGAACTTTTCCTTAAACTTTAATAACAGAAAACTGAACAATACCTTTAAATATATAATATTTTTTTATAGAACCAGTGTCACTCGGACTATGCAGGATCTCGCTTGTACTGACAGGCGGAGAAGGATCGAGACATTCGGAATCTACCAGTTAATCCGGACACTTTTTCTTCAGTACATCATTATTTATAGATATTTGTCCCTGAGATGGCAGATGTATTTTTGCTTTCATCCAGATGGTTTCTCCCGTCTGTTCCTCGTGTCTGTAAATACATTTGTGCCTTGGAAAAAAACCTGTTTCATGCAAATCTATAAAGTCATCCTACCGTGAGGAAGACAAGAATGGACTGCCCACATTATGTTACTGTCCCTTTAAATAGAGGGGGGGGGGGAGAATCTGCAGTTATGTATGGCTGGTGTTCCTTGCTGTGTATGGGGAGCGCAGTGATATATGTTAGTATAAGGTATCAATAGAATTGGGATCTTGGTCCTATAACTCTTGTAGGGTGGCAGGAGCTCCCAACCGCTCAGATAAACCTGGACTTTCAGGATTGTCCTCAAACAGCTTTAAATCCCTGAATAAATTGATTATTTTTAAAGACAATTTGTTTATTGCTCCAATGCATCTCAAATAATATAAAGCAATTTTGCAAGCAGCCTTGATAAAAAAAAAAAATCTCCTTAAATTGTGTGTATACAGCTCCCGTGCAAACCAATGTGTGTCTCCATGGTTACAGACTACAAATAAACCCTGTGTAGTCTGATTCTGAAGTTCTGAGCTAGTCCCTTCCATCTGCTCCCTTTTCTACTAATCTGTAGGTTATGAAGAAGAGGAGGCAGAGGGAGCAATATATGACTACAGGAGGATTGGATGTAGTCTGTAACCATGGAAACACATAAAACCATGGGAGATTTTTTAATCAAGACTTTTTGCTGCTTCATGATTTACTAGATGCATTTAGACGTGTGTAACCTTTAAAGTGGTCGTCCTCTAAGGACAATCCCTGTCCATAGATCCTAATAGGGTATTTAGGACCAGCGCTCCTGCAAAGAACGACACTCACTCCGGAGGGCTCGGTGCCACCACCTATTACATGGCACTCTAAAACCTTCAACAGGGGACAGCAGCTGATGGCCAGGGGTTCTTTCAGCCAGACCCCTTGCAATCAGCTCTGTGATTCTCCACCTATTAACACCATTTTGTTTTTAGGTCCAAAATTCTGTGCTGGCTAATTTCTATATATATCTTTATAGTGGTCAGCGCTCATTTTTTCTGCTACACTGTTCCAAATCCTCTCCATAGACATACTATGAAATTATGACTTCCTGCATCCACCATTAGGTGGAGCTTATTGCATACGTGCTATACATTGTACCCAGTTTGCTGTAAGCTCCTGAGCTCCCTCTAGTGGTGGCTACAGGCAGAGTGGACTTTATTATTTGACTCTATGGGGATACAGCGGATTTGGAGCTCTGTATATATTAAGATATTAATCAGCACATCATTTTGGATCTTTTTTTGGGGGCTGGAGGGCATTCATATTGCTATAATTCTAATGCCACAAAGTAACAAGCTGTCATTTTATGCTATTTCTTTGCTACAAAATTGCAAAACCGTACAAAAAACATAATTTTTCCAGAACTGGTTGTCAATGATGACTTTATATGAGTGGTATTTGCAATACTCTCTTTTCTTTGTGTTCGGGGTTTCTCCGGGTCCACTGATGATGGGCCATGTGACAATCTATCGCCTGAGGATGAAGTTGCATTGTTGCGTGGATAACTTGTATCTATTTTTGTTCCTGCCGAGCTTCACCTCTGTATCTGGAAATTCCCATTAGATTTCTGTCACCAGTTCTTGATGCACGGCCAAGTGGAGTCAAAGCTAATGGCATTTAGAGACGCTCTTCGTTGGGTTGTTTGTGTTTTTGCTTTGTTTATATGTCATATTTTCCTACATTGGTTTATAGCCTTCCTCAGTCCTCCGTCTCAAAGGGGGTTACACACGCGGAGCCGCAGGGGATATGAGTCATCACAAAGGGGATCCAGAAATGCTGCGTAGACGGGGAGACTGTGGGACATTAACTAATCATCTTAGGCTATGTTCACACGGTGGGATTTTGCTTGGTGGGTCCCACCGCAAAATCTGCCGCGGAATTATTCCTGCCGTCAGCAGTTCAGTTCAATGGGAGGTTTGGGCGGAATCCACCTGAAGATCGGACAGGACGCTTCTTTTGTCCGCTAGCTGAAAAAATCAGCTAGCGAGAAAAAGAAGCGTCCACCTCCCATTGAAATTAATGGGAGGCGGTATTTAGAGGCGGAATTCGCGGCAGATTCCGACACTAAAATTCCTCAGTGTGAACATACCCCTATAGTTTGCCTGTGGTTTACTCACAATGGCAGCGGTACTTTGTACTTTTGTTGGTTGATCTATTGGTTGTAAGGCAATAGGAACGTTGGCGCAAATAGTAATCTGCCCCCTCCCCCAGTCAACTGAGCAATAGTCCCATAATACAGGACAGGGCCGCATGTAGCAAGAGAATATGAGGAGGGGAATAAAAGGGGCAGGGAAAAGTACAATCCAAAATGAAGAGGTGATCAATACAAGAAGACGCAGCCTCATGTCCCAGCAGGGCCGGCCTTAGGGGTGTGCGACCTGTGCCATTGCACAGAGCGCAACACTCCACCAAGCGGAAGGGGTCGCTGCGCTGGCTCCCTTCCCATGCTTGTTTCAGAAGCGCCCGGGCCCGGCGACTAAGCGCTTCTTTACTCAGTGGCGTCGCTACCGCTGTAACAGCTATAGCGGCTGCTAGCGGCGACACCGGGCATGAGGGCGCCCATGCCGCCCGTCGGGACTCCAGGCACGGAATCCCCGGCTACAGAAGGATTCCGCACCATCAGGGAGCTACAGTGGCGCTACCTACAGGAAGGCAGGGAGGGGGTGCAATATACAAGGCGGCTGTGTGGCACTACCTACAGGGAGCTGTTTGGCACTACCTACAAGGGGCTGTGTGGCACTATATACAGGGGGCTGTGTGTGGGAGCCATGGGAGGGGGGCAATATACTATGTGGGAGCCACTAAGCAGACATTATACTGTGTGTGGCACTTAGGGGCGTAATACTGTGTCCTTGAAGGGGTTAAAATATATTGTATTATTAAACATTATTATTATTATACTGTATGGGGGGCACTAAAGGGGCATTATACTGCGTGGGGGCACTATACTTTTTTTATGGGGCATTTTTTTATGATGGGGTGGGGCGCCGAAAGAAAATTTCACACGGGGCGCCATCACCACCAGGCCGGCCATTCACACGGGGCGCCATCACCACCAGGCCGGCCCTGTGTCCCAGTGATAGAGGCCGAAAAAGAGCACAACTGCTTCTAATAACGACTATCGTAACATAAAACACATCTATCTATCTATCTATCTATCTATCTATCTATCTATCTATCTATCTATCTATCATCTATCTATCTATCTATCTATCTATCTATCTATCTATCTATCTATCTATCTATCTATCTATCTATCTATCTATCTATCTATCTATCTATCTATCTCATATCTATCTATCTATCTATCTATCTATCTATCTATCTATCTATCTATCTATCTATCTATCTATCTATCTATCTATCTATCTATCTATCTCATATCTATCTATCTATCTATCTATCTATCTATCTATCTATCTATCTATCTATCTATCTATCTATCTATCTATCTATCTATCTCATATCTATCTATCTATCTATCTATCTATCTATCTATCTATCTATCTATCTATCTATCTATCTATCTATCTATCTATCTATCTATCTATCTATCTATCTATCTATCTATCTATCTATCTATCTATCTATTTTGACCTGATTTCCCTGTATAACTATGGATGATTCTTCTTATTACTGTGTCATCAGGTTGTATTGAGCTCCGGCCTCGCACTTGACCAGTGTTTCTCCACAATGTCCCATCTTGTATTTGGATCTTTGTGCTTCTCCATGTCTTGTACCTGATTCCTGTGATTGTCTCCGTCCCTCTTGTTGCCGTTCGTCTTCTTCTTTTCTTCCCATCTTCACATAATCATCTTTCCCATTAAGTTGGGTCTTCTCCTACTACGTCCAGCGTACGATGAAGCTTCAGTCTCGTCATCGGGACCACCGTGCGTCCATGGGATTCCCATAAGTCTTTACCAACACTAAAGGTGCCAACACTCGTCCTGGCGTTCTACAGAGCAGAACGTATCTACTGCCCAGTTCTCATCATTGTCTGTACAGGGAAATCCCCAGGATCTGGAGGGTTATTTTTACCCGTATGGAGGGATCCACAGACCTGGCAATGCCCGGTGGGCCGGTCCCTGCTTTCAGCAATGGTGAAGTCCATTCGTTCAGACAGAAGGCGTCCATAGCACATGCATCATCGTCCTGACCTGCGCTCTCTCTGCTACGTGTGGCTGCACCCTTCACTCCGCATTTTATCAGTCACATTGTGTTATGGGGTCGCTGATCTGATCCGGCAGCCGCAGCTCACACAAATACATCTTCATTCTGTTTCTTTTTCTTTTCTATGTTCAGTTGTTTTAATGGGCATCAGAGTGAATGGGGCGGCGGGCGGCGTTCACAACCGCTTAGATAATTCTAGGGAACTGAATGGAGTCTTTGACCTTCATAATGTATGAAGGTTAATTTAGGAAACACCAGTTAAGGAGAAACTTAGTCCAAAATATAAGGACAATTTAAAGGGAATGGGTCACCAGCTGGAGCCCTTTGTAAGAAGCTTCTAAGATTTGTGCTCCCCAAATTCCATTTCGGACATAGTTCAAAAGCTCACGTCATGTGCTGATTGGCTGAGAGCCAGGGGTGGACATACTATAGGTGCGACCTGTGCAGCTGCACAAGGGCTTGGTATGTAAAAGGGCCCACAGTCTCACAAGCTTTATTGGATCTGTCCCTTATTCACGAAATGTGAAAAAAAAGTACAAATATTGTACAATAATTTCATTTATTATGGTTGGAGCTCCAGTTTTCTGAGACAGAGCTCCAAATCCCCAGCGTAGACATATAATTAAATGATAACATTCTGTCTGCCTCCTGTCACCACCAGGGGGAGTTCAGAAGCTCACTGCATACAGATTATACATTGTACTCAATAATAACACTGTATGCAGTTAGCTCCCCCTAGTGGTAGCTGCAGGCAGAATTTTATTATGTAACTGTCTTTGCAGGGGGTTTGGAGCTCTGTCTCATAAAATTGGTGCTCTGACCGCTATATTATGAGATTAATCTGCACAGACTTTTGAACCTATTTTGATTGTTATGCTGTTTCAGAGTGGATATTTAGGCCCTGTTCACACAGTGCAGATTTGATGCAGATTTTTGCATGCATTTTTTAAAGCCAAAACCAGATTTGAATCCAGGAGAAGAGACACTTTAAGACCTTCTTTTATACATTCTTCTGTTTAGGTTCTGTGTCTGGTTTTGGCTTCAAAATCTGCATCAAATCTGCACTGTGTGAACAAGGCCTTAAGCTACAAAACCATTTAAGCCAATAGCTGGTTATATCGAAGATGTACAATCCTGAGAAGAAGCATCAGTGGGGGTCCTGGACCCCCTGTTCATGTTATTTTGTCATGTTTTCTGTCTTGAGTATCTATTTGGGGATCATTTTGGATACATTTGTTGCTGCGACCTTGAACTGCAACATTTTATATCATTTTATGGTCCCCTTTATGTGTTGCAGGAATTACTTACTATTCAGACTATTATTTCAATGATTTGTGATATAAAAGCCGGTGACTAATGAAAGGTTCATGTCCCTCCCCCTCCCCCACTCAGCCGGGACTTTTAGCGCGTCGGAGCAGAAGACGCTTGTCAAGACCATCCTAACAGCGATACTTATTAAAGTCGTGTAATTGTAGGGTATTCAAAGGTCACATTTAATCTTCTTCTGAGCCATAAAGGTAACATCTCATTCATAGAATAGGACAAAATCCTCAAGGAGGCATCAAACAGCCCCGAACCTCGGCAGCCTCGAAAGGCTCCGGAATTCAAAAGCGCGACCTTCGCCTGTCATTCGCTCGGCTACGTTCACGTTTTTTGAACTGTGCGACGGTTTGCATAATTAATTGGAAGATTGTTTAATGTAACTGATGTGTTGACAAGGATTAATTAGCTTAATATTTGCTCTGCGTTGTTAGATCTCCCCCTCCCCTCCCCTTCAGATTTGATGGCTCTCGTAGAAACAGCGAATTGTTTAATTCTTGTATTAATTGAATTGCGAATTTTAATTGACACGTCTTAATGTCAGATGAGGTCATTGGGATGGAAATTTGGTGAATGGGGAGAAGGATGAGACCTGATGATATGTTCTGGTCCTGTAGGATGATAAACACGGACGGTCACCCCCAATGAAAGGCTCCTTCTATAGAAGACTATACTGTACACAGACAGAAATCATAGGGGCCTATAGCAAAACACAAAGGGCCACTAAGAGCTCCACAAATGTGCTATATTTTTTGTAAGAGATATTTCTAGTGGTTGGACCTCTGGTTTTCACACAGAAAGCTCCAAATCCCCTGTTTTTTTCCCCAGTTATGGCATTTTGGCTTCCTGCTGCCACCACAAGTGGGAGCTCAATACAAATCAATTAGAGATGTAAAAATCTCTATAATTTGAGCTCCCCCTAGTGGCGACCGCAGGAATAGACCATGGGGGAGATTAATACTGTCTACGATTTGTGGTGACACTGTTCCTTTAACTTAGACAAGGCAGTCAGAAAATGCCCCAAATTTATTAAAGTCGTGTGCACTGTATGATTAATTTGGCTTCTTATAGTGTTGTATACTCAGGGGCGTAACTAGGAAAGACTAGGAACCCCCCCCCTTGTAGATAGCGCCACACACAGCCTCAGTGTAGATTCTGCCACACAGCGCCCACCTGTAGATAGCGCCATACAGCCCCCTCCCTGCAGATAGCGCCATACAGCCCCCCATAGATAGTGCCGTACAGCCCCCCTGTAGATAGAGCCATGCAGCCCCCCTGTAGATAGAGCCATACAGCCCCCTGTAGATAGCGACACACAGCCCCCCTGTAGATAGCGCCATACAGCCCCCTCCCTATAGATAGCGACACACAGCCCCCCTGTAGATAGCGACACACACAGCCCCCCTGTAGATAGCTCCATACAGCCCCCTCCCTGTAGATAACGCCATACAGCCCCCCCGTAGATAGCGCCATACAGCCCTCTCCCTGTAGATAGCGCCATACAGCCCCCCCGTAGATAGCGCCATACAGCCCCCTCCCTGTAAATAGCGTCTGTGTCCGGCAGCTCCATAAAAATGAAAGGAGCGCCGGCCACACATGCGCACAAGCGCGATCGGAGCTCCATTAATTTCTACAGAGCTGTCGGACACAGACCCCGGAAGTCCAAGCGGTGGGCGGCACGGGCCCCCTCATGCCATGGGCCTCGCTCTGCCCCTTTCTTGGCAAACATTTTGCTTTTGACATAGTGTCCTGGTTTGGGCACCTCATACCCATTAGACTGAGGCGAGCTGCTATGTAACTATAAGGGGATGGATTTGTTTAGGGGGACTGTATTTAGGGGGTCTGGTCTGGGGTCTGTATTAAGGGGGTCAGGTCTGGGGTCTGTATTAAGGGGGTCAGGTCTGGGGTCTGTATTAAGGGGGTCAGGTCTGGGGTC
>NC_134698.1:81396377-81418877 GCF_050947455.1 Rhinoderma darwinii | reverse complement strand
ACTGTACCATGTTTACTAACAGCGCTCACCACAATGTATCATATGTAACAATGTACTGTACCATGTTTACTAACAGCGCTCACAACAATGTATCATATGTAACAATGTACTGTACCATGTTTACTAACAGCGCTCACAACAATGTATCATATGTAACAATGTATTGTACCATGTTTACTAACAGCGCTCACAACAATGTATCATATGTAACAATGTACTGTACCATGTTTACTAACAGCGCTCACAACATTGTATCATATGTAACAATGTACTGTACCATGTTTACTAACAGCGCTCACCACAATGTATCATATGTAACAATGTACTGTACCATGTTTACTAACAGCGCTCACAACATTGTATCATATGTAACAATGTACTGTACCATGTTTACTAACAGCGCTCACAACAATGTATCATATGTAACAATGTACTGTACCATGTTTACTAACAGCGCTCACCACAATGTATCGTATATAACAATGTACTGTACCATGTTTACTAACAGCGCTCACAACATTGTATCATATGTAACAATGTACTGTACCATGTTTACTAACAGCGCTCACAACAATGTATCATATGTAACAATGTATTGTACCATGTTTACTAACAGCGCTCACAACATTGTATCATATGTAACAATGTATTGTACCATGTTTACTAACAGCGCTCACCACAATGTATCGTATATAACAATGTACTGTACCATGTTTACTAACAGCGCTCACAACAATGTATCATATGTAACAATGTACTGTACCATGTTTACTAACAGCGCTCACAACATTGTATCATATGTAACAATGTACTGTACCATGTTTACTAACAGCGCTCACAACAATGTATCATATGTAACAATGTACTGTACCATGTTTAGTAACAGCGCTCACAACATTGTATCATATGTAACAATGTACTGTACCATGTTTACTAACAGCGCTCACAACAATGTATCGTATGTAACAATGTATTGTACCATGTTTACTAACAGCGCTCACCACAATGTATCATATATAACAATGTATTGTACCATGTTTACTAACAGCGCTCACCACAATGTATCGTATATAACAATGTACTGTACCATGTTTACTAACAGCGCTCACAACAATGTATCATATGTAACAATGTACTGTACCATGTTTACTAACAGCGCTCACAACATTGTATCATATGTAACAATGTACTGTACCATGTTTACTAACAGCGCTCACAACATTGTATCATATGTAACAATGTACTGTACCATGTTTACTAACAGCGCTCACAACAATGTATCATATGTAACAATGTACTGTACCATGTTTACTAACAGCGCTCACCACAATGTATCGTATATAACAATGTATTGTACCATGTTTACTAACAGCGCTCACAACATTGTATCATATGTAACAATGTACTGTACCATGTTTAGTAACAGTGCTCACAACAATGTATCGTATATAACAATGTATTGTACCATGTTTACTAACAGCGCTCACAACAATGTATCATATGTAACAATGTACTGTATCATGTTTACTAACAGCGCTGACAACAATGTATCATATGTAACAATGTACTGTACCATGTTTAGTAACAGCGCTCACAACATTGTATCATATGTAACAATGTACTGTACCATGTTTACTAACAGCGCTCACAACAATGTATCATATGTAACAATGTACTGTACCATGTTTACTAACAGCGCTCACAACAATGTATCGTATATAACAATGTACTGTACCATGTTTACTAACAGCGCTGACAACATTGTATCATATGTAACAATGTACTGTACCATGTTTACTAACAGCGCTCACAACAATGTATCATATGTAACAATGTACTGTACCATGTTTACTAACAGCGCTCACAACAATGTATCATATGTAACAATGTACTGTACCATGTTTACTAACAGCGCTCACCACAATGTATCATATGTAACAATGTACTGTACCATGTTTACTAACAGCGCTCACAACAATGTATCATATGTAACAATGTATTGTACCATGTTTACTAACAGCACTCACAACAATGTATCATATGCAACAATGTACTGTACCATGTTTACTAACAGCGCTCACAGCAATGTATCATATGTAACAATGTATTGTACCATGTTTACTAACAGCGCTCACAACAATGTATCATATGTAACAATGTATTGTACCATGTTTACTAACAGCACTCACAACATTGTATCATATGTAACAATGTACTGTACCATGTTTACTAACAGCGCTCACAACATTGTATCATATGTAACAATGTACTGTACCATGTTTACTAACAGCGCTCACAACAATGTATCATATGTAACAATGTACTGTACCATGTTTAGTAACAGCGCTCACAACATTGTATCATATGTAACAATGTACTGTACCATGTTTACTAACAGCGCTCACAACAATGTATCGTATGTAACAATGTACTCTACCATGTTTAGTAACAGCGCTCACAACATTGTATCATATGTAACAATGTACTGTACCATGTTTACTAACAGCGCTCACAACATTGTATCATATGTAACAATGTATTGTACCATGTTTACTAACAGCGCTCACCACAATGTATCATATGTAACAATGTACTGTACCATGTTTAGTAACAGCGCTCACAACATTGTATCATATGTAACAATGTACTGTACCATGTTTAGTAACAGCGCTCACAACATTGTATCATATGTAACAATGTACTGTACCATGTTTAGTAACAGTGCTCACAACAATGTATCGTATATAACAATGTATTGTACCATGTTTACTAACAGCGCTCACAACAATGTATCATATGTAACAATGTACTGTATCATGTTTACTAACAGCGCTGACAACAATGTATCATATGTAACAATGTACTGTACCATGTTTACTAACAGCGCTCACAACAGTGTATCATATGTAACAATGTACTGTACCATGTTTAGTAACAGCGCTCACAACATTGTATCATATGTAACAATGTACTGTACCATGTTTACTAACAGCGCTCACAACATTGTATCATATGTAACAATGTATTGTACCATGTTTACTAACAGCGCTCACCACAATGTATCATATGTAACAATGTACTGTACCATGTTTAGTAACAGCGCTCACAACATTGTATCATATGTAACAATGTACTGTACCATGTTTAGTAACAGCGCTCACAACATTGTATCATATGTAACAATGTACTGTACCATGTTTAGTAACAGTGCTCACAACAATGTATCGTATATAACAATGTATTGTACCATGTTTACTAACAGCGCTCACAACAATGTATCATATGTAACAATGTACTGTATCATGTTTACTAACAGCGCTGACAACAATGTATCATATGTAACAATGTACTGTACCATGTTTACTAACAGCGCTCACAACAGTGTATCATATGTAACAATGTACTGTACCATGTTTAGTAACAGCGCTCACAACATTGTATCATATGTAACAATGTACTGTACCATGTTTACTAACAGCGCTCACAACATTGTATCATATGTAACAATGTATTGTACCATGTTTACTAACAGCGCTCACCACAATGTATCATATGTAACAATGTACTGTACCATGTTTAGTAACAGCGCTCACAACATTGTATCATATGTAACAATGTACTGTACCATGTTTAGTAACAGCGCTCACAACATTGTATCATATGTAACAATGTACTGTACCATGTTTAGTAACAGTGCTCACAACAATGTATCGTATATAACAATGTATTGTACCATGTTTACTAACAGCGCTCACAACAATGTATCATATGTAACAATGTACTGTATCATGTTTACTAACAGCGCTGACAACAATGTATCATATGTAACAATGTACTGTACCATGTTTACTAACAGCGCTCACAACAGTGTATCATATGTAACAATGTACTGTACCATGTTTAGTAACAGCGCTCACAACATTGTATCATATGTAACAATGTACTGTACCATGTTTACTAACAGCGCTCACAACATTGTATCATATGTAACAATGTATTGTACCATGTTTACTAACAGCGCTCACCACAATGTATCATATGTAACAATGTACTGTACCATGTTTACTAACAGCGCTCACAACAATGTATCATATGTAACAATGTTTGTACCATGTTTACTAACAGCGCTCACAACAATGTATCATATGTAACAATGTACTGTACCATGTTTACTAACACCGCTTACAACATTGTATCATATGTAACAATGTACTGTACCATGTTTACTAACAGGGCTCACAACAATGTATCATATGTAACAATGTACTGTACCATGTTTACTAACAGCGCTCACAACAATGTATCATATGTAACAATGTATTGTACCATGTTTACTAACAGCGCTCACAACAATGTATCATATGTAACAATGTACTGTACCATGTTTAGTAACAGTGCTCACAACAATGTATCATATGTAACAATGTACTGTTCCATGTTTACTAACAGCGCTCACCACAATGTATCATATGTAACAATGTACTGTACCATGTTTACTAACAGCGCTCACAACAATGTATCATATGTAACAATGTACTGTACCATGTTTACTAACAGCGCTCACAACAATGTATCATATATAACAATGTACTGTACCATGTTTACTAACAGCGCTCACAACATTGTATCATATGTAACAATGTATTGTACCATGTTTACTAACAGCGCTCACCACAATGTATCATATGTAACAATGTACTGTACCATGTTTACTAACAGCGCTCACAACAATGTATCATATGTAACAATGTACTGTACCATGTTTACTAACAGCGCTCACAACAATGTATCATATGTAACAATGTACTGTACCATGTTTACTAACAGCGCTCACAACATTGTATCATATGTAACAATGTATTGTACCATGTTTACTAACAGCGCTCACCACAATGTATCATATGTAACAATGTACTGTACCATGTTTAGTAACAGCGCTCACAACAAAGTATCATATGTAACAATGTACTGTACCATGTTTACTAACAGCGCTCACAACAATGTATCATATGTAACAATGTACTGTACCATGTTTACTAACAGCGCTCACAACAATGTATCATATGTAACAATGTACTGTACCATGTTTACTAACAGCGCTCACCACAATGTATCATATGTAACAATGTACTGTACCATGTTTACTAACAGCGCTCACCACAATGTATCATATGTAACAATGTACTGTACCATGTTTACTAACAGCGCTCACAACAATGTATCATATGTAACAATGTACTGTACCATGTTTACTAACAGCGCTCACAACAATGTATCATATGTAACAATGTACTGTACCATGTTTACTAACAGCGCTCACAACAATGTATCATATGTAACAATGTATTGTACCATGTTTACTAACAGCGCTCACAACAATGTATCATATGTAACAATGTACTGTACCATGTTTACTAACAGCGCTCACAACAATGTATCATATGCAACAATGTATTGTACCCTGTTTACTAACAGCGCTCACAACAATGTATCATATGTAACAATGTACTGTACCATGTTTACTAACAGCGCTCACAACAATGTATCATATGTAACAATGTATTGTACCATGTTTACTAACAGCGCTCACAACAATGTATCGTATGTAACAATGTACTGTACCATGTTTACTAACAGCGCTCACAACAATGTATCGTATGTAACAATGTATTGTACCATGTTTACTAACAGCGCTCACAACAATGTATCGTATGTAACAACGTACTGTACCATGTTTACTAACAGCGCTCACAACAATGTATCGTATATAACAACGTATTGTACCATGTTTACTAACAGCGCTCACAACAATGTATCGTATGTAACAATGTACTGTACCATGTTTACTAACAGCGCTCACAACAATGTATCATATGTAACAATGTACTGTACCATGTTTACTAACAGCGCTCACAACAATGTATCATATATAACAATGTACTGTACCATGTTTACTAACAGCGCTCACAACATTGTATCATATGTAACAATGTATTGTACCATGTTTACTAACAGCGCTCACCACAATGTATCATATGTAACAATGTACTGTACCATGTTTACTAACAGCGCTCACAACAATGTATCATATGTAACAATGTACTGTACCATGTTTACTAACAGCGCTCACAACAATGTATCATATGTAACAATGTACTGTACCATGTTTACTAACAGCGCTCACAACATTGTATCATATGTAACAATGTATTGTACCATGTTTACTAACAGCGCTCACCACAATGTATCATATGTAACAATGTACTGTACCATGTTTAGTAACAGCGCTCACAACAAAGTATCATATGTAACAATGTACTGTACCATGTTTACTAACAGCGCTCACAACAATGTATCATATGTAACAATGTACTGTACCATGTTTACTAACAGCGCTCACAACAATGTATCATATGTAACAATGTACTGTACCATGTTTACTAACAGCGCTCACAACATTGTATCATATGTAACAATGTACTGTACCATGTTTACTAACAGCGCTCACAACAATGTATCATATGTAACAATGTACTGTACCATGTTTACTAACAGCGCTCACAACATTGTATCATATGTAACAATGTACTGTACCATGTTTACTAACAGCGCTCACCACAATGTATCATATGTAACAATGTACTGTACCATGTTTACTAACAGCGCTCACAACAATGTATCATATGTAACAATGTACTGTACCATGTTTACTAACAGCGCTCACAACAATGTATCATATGTAACAATGTACTGTACCATGTTTACTAACAGCGCTCACAACATTGTATCATATGCAACAATGTATTGTACCATGTTTACTAACAGCGCTCACCACAATGTATCATATGTAACAATGTACTGTACCATGTTTAGTAACAGCGCTCACAACAATGTATCATATGTAACAATGTACTGTACCATGTTTACTAACAGCGCTCACAACAATGTATCATATGTAACAATGTACTGTACCATGTTTACTAACAGCGCTCACAACAATGTATCATATGTAACAATGTACTGTACCATGTTTACTAACAGCGCTCACCACAATGTATCATATGTAACAATGTACTGTACCATGTTTATTAACAGCGCTCACCACAATGTATCATATGTAACAACGTACTGTACCATGTTTACTAACAGCGCTCACAACAATGTATCATATGTAACAATGTACTGTACCATGTTTACTAACAGCGCTCACAACAATGTATCATATGTAACAATGTACTGTACCATGTTTACTAACAGCGCTCACAACAATGTATCATATGTAACAATGTATTGTACCATGTTTACTAACAGCGCTCACAACAATGTATCATATGTAACAATGTACTGTACCATGTTTACTAACAGCGCTCACCACAATGTATCATATGTAACAATGTACTGTACCATGTTTACTAACAGCACTCACAACATTGTATCATATGTAACAATGTATTGTACCATGTTTACTAACAGCGCTCACCACAATGTATCATATGTAACAATGTACTGTACCATGTTTAGTAACAGCGCTCACAACAATGTATCATATGTAACAATGTACTGTACCATGTTTACTAACAGCGCTCACAACAATGTATCATATGTAACAATGTATTGTACCATGTTTACTAACAGCGCTCACAACAATGTATCATATGTAACAATGTACTGTACCATGTTTACTAACAGCGCTCACAACAATGTATCATATGTAACAATGTACTGTACCATGTTTACTAACAGCGCTCACAACAATGTATCATATGTAACAATGTACTGTACCATGTTTACTAACAGCGCTCACAACATTGTATCATATGTAACAATGTACTGTACCATGTTTACTAACAGCGCTCACAACAATGTATCATATGTAACAATGTACTGTACCATGTTTACTAACAGCGCTCACAACATTGTATCATATGTAACAATGTACTGTACCATGTTTACTAACAGCGCTCACCACAATGTATCATATGTAACAATGTACTGTACCATGTTTACTAACAGCGCTCACAACAATGTATCATATGTAACAATGTACTGTACCATGTTTACTAACAGCGCTCACAACAATGTATCATATGTAACAATGTACTGTACCATGTTTACTAACAGCGCTCACAACATTGTATCATATGTAACAATGTATTGTACCATGTTTACTAACAGCGCTCACCACAATGTATCATATGTAACAATGTACTGTACCATGTTTAGTAACAGCGCTCACAACAATGTATCATATGTAACAATGTACTGTACCATGTTTACTAACAGCGCTCACAACAATGTATCATATGTAACAATGTACTGTACCATGTTTACTAACAGCGCTCACAACAATGTATCATATGTAACAATGTACTGTACCATGTTTACTAACAGCGCTCACCACAATGTATCATATGTAACAATGTACTGTACCATGTTTATTAACAGCGCTCACCACAATGTATCATATGTAACAATGTACTGTACCATGTTTACTAACAGCGCTCACAACAATGTATCATATGTAACAATGTACTGTACCATGTTTACTAACAGCGCTCACAACAATGTATCATATGTAACAATGTACTGTACCATGTTTACTAACAGCGCTCACAACAATGTATCATATGTAACAATGTATTGTACCATGTTTACTAACAGCGCTCACAACAATGTATCATATGTAACAATGTACTGTACCATGTTTACTAACAGCGCTCACCACAATGTATCATATGTAACAATGTACTGTACCATGTTTACTAACAGCACTCACAACATTGTATCATATGTAACAATGTATTGTACCATGTTTACTAACAGCGCTCACCACAATGTATCATATGTAACAATGTACTGTACCATGTTTAGTAACAGCGCTCACAACAATGTATCATATGTAACAATGTACTGTACCATGTTTACTAACAGCGCTCACAACAATGTATCATATGTAACAATGTATTGTACCATGTTTACTAACAGCGCTCACAACAATGTATCATATGTAACAATGTACTGTACCATGTTTACTAACAGCGCTCACAACATTGTATCATATGTAACAATGTACTGTACCATGTTTACTAACAGCTCTCACCACAATGTATCATATGTAACAATGTACTGTACCATGTTTACTAACAGCGCTCACCACAATGTATCATATGTAACAATGTACTGTACCATGTTTACTAACAGCGCTCACAACATTGTATCATATGTAACAATGTACTGTACCATGTTTACTAACAGCGCTCACAACATTGTATCATATGTAACAATGTACTGTACCATGTTTACTAACAGCGCTCACAACAATGTATCATATGTAACAATGTACTGTACCATGTTTACTAACAGCGCTCACCACAATGTATCATATGTAACAATGTACTGTACCATGTTTACTAACAGCGCTCACAACATTGTATCATATGTAACAATGTATTGTACCATGTTTACTAACAGCGCTCACAACAATGTATCATATGTAACAATGTACTGTACCATGTTTACTAACAGCGCTCACCACAATGTATCATATGTAACAATGTACTGTACCATGTTTACTAACAGCGCTCACCACAATGTATCATATGTAACAATGTACTGTACCATGTTTACTAACAGCGCTCACAACAATGTATCATATGTAACAATGTACTGTACCATGTTTACTAACAGCGCTCACAACAATGTATCATATGCAACAATGTATTGTACCATGTTTACTAACAGCGCTCACAACAATGTATCATATGTAACAATGTACTGTACCATGTTTACTAACAGCGCTCACAACAATGTATCATATGTAACAATGTATTGTACCATGTTTACTAACAGCGCTCACAACAATGTATCATATGTAACAATGTACTGTACCATGTTTACTAACAGCGCTCACAACAATGTATCATATGTAACAATGTATTGTACCATGTTTACTAACAGCGCTCACAACAATGTATCATATGTAACAATGTACTGTACCATGTTTACTAACAGCGCTCACAACATTGTATCATATGTAACAATGTACTGTACCATGTTTACTAACAGCGCTCACCACAATGTATCATATGTAACAATGTACTGTACCATGTTTACTAACAGCGCTCACCACAATGTATCATATGTAACAATGTACTGTACCATGTTTACTAACAGCGCTCGCCACAATGTATCATATGTAACAATGTACTGTACCATGTTTACTAACAGCGCTCACCACAATGTATCATATGTAATAATGTACTGTACCATGTTTACTAACAGCGCTCACAACAATGTATCATATGTAACAATGTACTGTACCATGTTTACTAACAGCGCTCACAACAATGTATCATATGCAACAATGTATTGTACCATGTTTACTAACAGCGCTCACAACAATGTATCATATGCAACAATGTACTGTACCATGTTTACTAACAGCGCTCACAACAATGTATCGTATGTAACAATGTACTGTACCATGTTTACTAACAGCGCTCACAACAATGTATCGTATGTAACAATGTACTGTACCATGTTTACTAACAGCGCTCACAACAATGTATCGTATGTAACAATGTATTGTACCATGTTTACTTACAGCGCTCACAACAATGTATCGTATGTAACAACGTACTGTACCATGTTTACTAACAGCGCTCACAACAATGTATCGTATATAACAACGTATTGTACCATGTTTACTAACAGCGCTCACCACAATGTATCATATGTAACAATGTATTGTACCATGTTTACTAACAGCGCTCACAACATTGTATCATATGTAACAATGTATTGTACCATGTTTACTAACAGCGCTCACAACAATGTATCGTATATAACAATGTATTGTACCATGTTTACTAACAGCGCTCACAACAATGTATCATATGTAACAATGTACTGTACCATGTTTACTAACAGCGCTCACAACAATGTATCATATGTAACAATGTACTGTACCATGTTTACTAACAGCGCTCACAACAATGTATCATATGTAACAATGTACTGTACCATGTTTACTAACAGCGCTCACAACAATGTACTGTACCATGTTTACTAACAGCGCTCACCACAATGTATCATATGTAACAATGTACTGTACCATGTTTACTAACAGCGCTCACAACAATGTATCATATGTAACAATGTACTGTACCATGTTTACTAACAGCGCTCACCACAATGTATCATATGTAACAATGTACTGTACCATGTTTACTAACAGCGCTCACCACAATGTATCATATGTAACAATGTACTGTACCATGTTTACTAACAGCGCTCACAACAATGTATCATATGTAACAATGTACTGTACCATGTTTACTAACAGCGCTCACAACAATGTATCATATGTAACAATGTACTGTACCATGTTTACTAACAGCGCTCACAACAATGTATCATATGTAACAATGTATTGTACCATGTTTACTAACAGCGCTCACAACAATGTATCATATGTAACAATGTACTGTACCATGTTTACTAACAGCGCTCACAACAATGTATCATATGCAACAATGTATTGTACCCTGTTTACTAACAGCGCTCACAACAATGTATCATATGTAACAATGTACTGTACCATGTTTACTAACAGCGCTCACAACAATGTATCATATGTAACAATGTATTGTACCATGTTTACTAACAGCGCTCACAACAATGTATCGTATGTAACAATGTACTGTACCATGTTTACTAACAGCGCTCACAACAATGTATCGTATGTAACAATGTATTGTACCATGTTTACTAACAGCGCTCACAACAATGTATCGTATGTAACAACGTACTGTACCATGTTTACTAACAGCGCTCACAACAATGTATCGTATATAACAATGTATTGTACCATGTTTACTAACAGCGCTCACAACAATGTATCGTATGTAACAATGTACTGTACCATGTTTACTAACAGCGCTCACAACAATGTATCATATGTAACAATGTACTGTACCATGTTTACTAACAGCGCTCACAACAATGTATCATATGTAACAATGTATTGTACCATGTTTACTAACAGCGCTCACAACAATGTATCATATGTAACAATGTATTGTACCATGTTTACTAACAGCGCTCACAACAATGTATCGTATGTAACAATGTACTGTACCATGTTTACTAACAGCGCTCACAACAATGTATCATATGTAACAATGTACTGTACCATGTTTACTAACAGCGCTCACAACAATGTATCATATGTAACAATGTATTGTACCATGTTTACTAACAGCGCTCACAACAATGTATCATATGTAACAATGTACTGTACCATGTTTACTAACAGCGCTCACAACAATGTATCATATGTAACAATGTACTGTACCATGTTTACTAACAGCGCTCACAACAATGTATCATATGTAACAATGTACTGTACCATGTTTACTAACAGCGCTCACAACAATGTATCATATGTAACAATGTACTGTACCATGTTTACTAACAGCGCTCACAACAATGTATCATATGTAACAATGTACTGTACCATGTTTACTAACAGCGCTCACAACATTGTATCATATGTAACAATGTACTGTACCATGTTTACTAACAGCGCTCACAACAATGTATCATATGTAACAATGTACTGTACCATGTTTACTAACAGCGCTCACAACATTGTATCATATGTAACAATGTACTGTACCATGTTTACTAACAGCGCTCACCACAATGTATCATATGTAACAATGTACTGTACCATGTTTACTAACAGCGCTCACAACATTGTATCATATGTAACAATGTACTGTACCATGTTTACTAACAGCGCTCACCACAATGTATCATATGTAACAATGTACTGTACCATGTTTACTAACAGCGCTCACAACAATGTATCATATGTAACAATGTACTGTACCATGTTTACTAACAGCGCTCACAACAATGTATCATATGTAACAATGTACTGTACCATGTTTACTAACAGCGCTCACAACATTGTATCATATGTAACAATGTATTGTACCATGTTTACTAACAGCGCTCACCACAATGTATCATATGTAACAATGTACTGTACCATGTTTAGTAACAGCGCTCACAACAATGTATCATATGTAACAATGTACTGTACCATGTTTACTAACAGCGCTCACAACAATGTATCATATGTAACAATGTACTGTACCATGTTTACTAACAGCGCTCACAACAATGTATCATATGTAACAATGTACTGTACCATGTTTACTAACAGCGCTCACCACAATGTATCATATGTAACAATGTACTGTACCATGTTTACTAACAGCGCTCACCACAATGTATCATATGTAACAATGTACTGTACCATGTTTACTAACAGCGCTCACAACAATGTATCATATGTAACAATGTACTGTACCATGTTTACTAACAGCGCTCACAACAATGTATCATATGTAACAATGTACTGTACCATGTTTACTAACAGCGCTCACAACAATGTATCATATGTAACAATGTATTGTACCATGTTTACTAACAGCGCTCACAACAATGTATCATATGTAACAATGTACTGTACCATGTTTACTAACAGCGCTCACCACAATGTATCATATGTAACAATGTACTGTACCATGTTTACTAACAGCACTCACAACATTGTATCATATGTAACAATGTATTGTACCATGTTTACTAACAGCGCTCACAACAATGTATCATATGTAACAATGTACTGTACCATGTTTACTAACAGCGCTCACAACATTGTATCATATGTAACAATGTACTGTACCATGTTTACTAACAGCGCTCACCACAATGTATCATATGTAACAATGTACTGTACCATGTTTAGTAACAGCGCTCACAACAATGTATCATATGTAACAATGTACTGTACCATGTTTACTAACAGCGCTCACAACAATGTATCATATGTAACAATGTATTGTACCATGTTTACTAACAGCGCTCACAACAATGTATCATATGTAACAATGTACTGTACCATGTTTACTAACAGCGCTCACAACATTGTATCATATGTAACAATGTACTGTACCATGTTTACTAACAGCTCTCACCACAATGTATCATATGTAACAATGTACTGTACCATGTTTACTAACAGCGCTCACCACAATGTATCATATGTAACAATGTACTGTACCATGTTTACTAACAGCGCTCACAACATTGTATCATATGTAACAATGTACTGTACCATGTTTACTAACAGCGCTCACAACATTGTATCATATGTAACAATGTACTGTACCATGTTTACTAACAGCGCTCACAACAATGTATCATATGTAACAATGTACTGTACCATGTTTACTAACAGCGCTCACCACAATGTATCATATGTAACAATGTACTGTACCATGTTTACTAACAGCGCTCACAACATTGTATCATATGTAACAATGTATTGTACCATGTTTACTAACAGCGCTCACAACAATGTATCATATGTAACAATGTACTGTACCATGTTTACTAACAGCGCTCACCACAATGTATCATATGTAACAATGTACTGTACCATGTTTACTAACAGCGCTCACCACAATGTATCATATGTAACAATGTACTGTACCATGTTTACTAACAGCGCTCACAACAATGTATCATATGTAACAATGTACTGTACCATGTTTACTAACAGCGCTCACAACAATGTATCATATGCAACAATGTATTGTACCATGTTTACTAACAGCGCTCACAACAATGTATCATATGTAACAATGTACTGTACCATGTTTACTAACAGCGCTCACAACAATGTATCATATGTAACAATGTATTGTACCATGTTTACTAACAGCGCTCACAACAATGTATCATATGTAACAATGTACTGTACCATGTTTACTAACAGCGCTCACAACAATGTATCATATGTAACAATGTATTGTACCATGTTTACTAACAGCGCTCACAACAATGTATCATATGTAACAATGTACTGTACCATGTTTACTAACAGCGCTCACAACATTGTATCATATGTAACAATGTACTGTACCATGTTTACTAACAGCGCTCACCACAATGTATCATATGTAACAATGTACTGTACCATGTTTACTAACAGCGCTCACCACAATGTATCATATGTAACAATGTACTGTACCATGTTTACTAACAGCGCTCACCACAATGTATCATATGTAACAATGTACTGTACCATGTTTACTAACAGCGCTCACAACAATGTATCATATGTAACAATGTACTGTACCATGTTTACTAACAGCGCTCACAACAATGTATCATATGCAACAATGTATTGTACCATGTTTACTAACAGCGCTCACAACAATGTATCATATGCAACAATGTACTGTACCATGTTTACTAACAGCGCTCACAACAATGTATCGTATGTAACAATGTATTGTACCATGTTTACTAACAGCGCTCACAACAATGTATCGTATGTAACAATGTACTGTACCATGTTTACTAACAGCGCTCACAACAATGTATCGTATGTAACAATGTATTGTACCATGTTTACTAACAGCGCTCACAACAATGTATCGTATGTAACAACGTACTGTACCATGTTTACTAACAGCGCTCACAACAATGTATCGTATATAACAATGTATTGTACCATGTTTACTAACAGTGCTCACCACAATGTATCATATGTAACAATGTATTGTACCATGTTTACTAACAGCGCTCACAACATTGTATCATATGTAACAATGTATTGTACCATGTTTACTAACAGCGCTCACAACAATGTATCGTATATAACAATGTATTGTACCATGTTTACTAACAGCGCTCACAACAATGTATCATATGTAACAATGTACTGTACCATGTTTACTAACAGCGCTCACAACAATGTATCATATGTAACAATGTACTGTACCATGTTTACTAACAGCGCTCACAACAATGTATCATATGTAACAATGTATTGTACCATGTTTACTAACAGCGCTCACAACAATGTATCATATGTAACAATGTACTGTACCATGTTTACTAACAGCGCTCACAACAATGTATCATATGTAACAATGTACTGTACCATGTTTACTAACAGCGCTCACAACAATGTATCATATGTAACAATGTACTGTACCATGTTTACTAACAGCACTCACAACAATGTATCATATGTAACAATGTACTGTACCATGTTTACTAACAGCGCTCACAACATTGTATCATATGTAACAATGTACTGTACCATGTTTACTAACAGCGCTCACAACAATGTATCATATGTAACAATGTACTGTACCATGTTTACTAACAGCGCTCACCACAATGTATCATATGTAACAATGTATTGTACCATGTTTACTAACAGCGCTCACAACAATGTATCATATGTAACAATGTACTGTACCATGTTTACTAACAGCGCTCACAACAATGTATCATATGTAACAATGTACTGTACCATGTTTACTAACAGGGCTCACAACAATGTATCATATGTAACAATGTACTGTACCATGTTTACTAACAGGGCTCACAACAATGTATCATATGTAACAATGTACTGTACCATGTTTCATGTTTACTAACAGTGCTCACAACTATTTATCATATGTAACAATGTACTGTACCATGTTTACTAACAGCGCTCACAACAATGTATCATATGTAACAATGTACTGTACCATGTTTACTAACAGCGCTCACAACAATGTATCATATGTAACAATGTACTGTACCATGTTTACTAACAGCGCTCACAACAATGTATCATATGTAACAATGTACTGTACCATGTTTACTAACAGCGCTCACAACAATGTATCATATGTAACAATGTACTGTACCATGTTTACTAACAGCGCTCACCACAATGTATCGTATATAACAATGTACTGTACCATGTTTACTAACAGCGCTCACAACATTGTATCATATGTAACAATGTACTGTACCATGTTTACTAACAGCGCTCACCACAATGTATCGTATATAACAATGTACTGTACCATGTTTACTAACAGCGCTCACAACATTGTATCATATGTAACAATGTACTGTACCATGTTTACTAACAGCGCTCACAACATTGTATCATATGTAACAATGTACTGTACCATGTTTACTAACAGCGCTCACAACATTGTATCATATGTATTGTCTCATCAGTTATTTGTGCTATAAAACTATTATACACTATAGCAATGGCTCTTTAGGACCAAGAAGCCACCTGTCATGACAGGGGATGCTGAGTCTTGTAGTACTTCCTGGGAGGTCTGTAGTTGTATCTGTCTGTTGTGCTGTATTTCTGCTCCAGAATTTGGAGCTGTCCAGGGACCTGGTGCTGAAATGTTGAAGAACAGCCTCAGGCATCTGGATATCCCGTCCTCCTGTCACTAGAACATTTATTCACGCAACCAAAGACCCCTGAAACCAAATATGTTTTTGTTTTTGGAATGGTAGGACCAGCTTTAGTGACATAGCTCCAAATCCCCTGCTGCCCCTCACACAGGCATACAGTTACATGATAAAATTCTGTCTGCCTGTAGTCACCACTAGGGGGAGCTCACTGCCTATAGATATATACAGCTCTCATTGATCTTGTTACAATCTGTGGGTATGTGGACCCACTGGGCTGTACCACCGTAGCGGGATAGCAGCTGGCCAACAGAGTACCAAGTCAATGTATAAATAGTCCAAGCACAAGGGTACCTGTAGTGGTTCAGACAGTAGCAACAACTAGGCACAGATGGGACCTTGACAGCAGACCCCAGACGTGGTGTAACACAGCAGGCGGAACCGGTGGCACAACACGACTCCAATAGGTTTAAGGCACAGGAACAAATAGCACAGGATACAGGATACAGGTAGAATGGCAAGCGAACAGGATAACATTAGGGGACCATTTGCAAGACTAACATAGGAAAACACAACAACGCTCAGGCAATGAGCAAAGGGGCAGGGCCCTTCTTATAGTCCAGGGTGATAACGGGCTAATTAATAATAATTCACATGTGTGCGCGCTGGCCCTTTAAGGCCGGGCACGAGCATGCGTGTGCATGCTACGGGACACAGCGGACCAGAGCGGAAGCAAGTACTGGCGTCTCCTGGGGAGGAGATGCGGGCCAGCGCTCACAGATCCATGGCCGCGGACCATCGGGATTACTCACCCCCCAGAGACCATGGCCATGGACGCTACAGATCTCAATAATAAATCTGTCTTCAGTAATCTCCTCTGCTCCCCCTAGTGGTGGCTGCAGGTAACCAGGATTTTATCATGGCCGTGTGAAGGGAAGTAGAGTATTTGGAGCTTTGTATCAGAAAAACAGAGCTATGATCCCTATGAAGGAACTCAGGCTAAACATGTCCCCCATTTCTATGAATAATATGAACCTCTCTATAGAGACAGCAATATTAGGAAACAGGTGAGGGGGCAACAGTCAGAGCTTCATGCCCCTGTCCTCTCCTATCAGGGATCAGAAGAGGGTGGAGAGTCGCAACAAGCTCTGGGTCACCAGTCTGAGGAAGTAGAGACAAAAGAGCATGAATGTACCACAACAGGGGGCAGGCGCATAACTTTAGGGGGTGCAGAGGGTGCAGGCACACCCAGACCCTGAAATCTACAGGGGACCAAAAAGTCCCTTTGCCCCATATGATAGAACATGTAATAGTTTGGGCCCTGAAATGGTTTTTGAATCAGGATCCAGGACCAACAAGTTATGACTCTGAAGGGGGATACATTTGTTTTTTTGTTATGCGGCCCCCACTTACCTACACATTAATATATTACCCATATTTTAGAAGAGATGGGAAGATGCGAGGAGTCTCCAATGTTCAGGTCCTTGGACTCGTCCTTTGTTGCTCAGACAAGGTCACGCTCATATTTTCTATGACACACAAGACTTGAAATGTTTCCCAAACTCTGTATGTCTCCTGCTTTATGTTATGTGACTTGGTGACCCTGCGAGGCATGGAAGACTTTGGCTGGTGGCCCGCTGGCCCTCAGCATGTGTCCCCCTTGCACACATGAAAATTTGCCCGGATTGATTTTAATCCATTAACATCACTGAGACCTTAGACGGTTCCGCTGCATCTGAGGTTTTGTGTGCGGTGCTCATTTAGAGACCTCATTATCTGTACATGAGTACGGAGATGTTCCCTGCATGATAATATGATACTCTGTTATTACTCTGGAGATGGTAAAAGACTACGTGTCGTGCATGTGAGCAATTTTTTACCCATTCTCCTTTCTTCTGTTATCCATATAGTATTTAAAATGGTTCACCTGTCAGGGCAACTTCTGAGCATTTTAATGTACATAAATCATTCTGATCTTTATTTACATCCTGTATTATACTCCAGAGCTGCACTAACTATTCTGCTGGTGGAGTCACTGTGTACATACATTACATTACTTATCCTGTACTGATCCTGAGTTACATCCTGTATTATACTCCAGAGCTGCACTCATTATTCTGCTGGTGGAGTCACTGTGTACATACATTACATTACTTATCCTGTACTGGTCCTGAGTTATATCCTGTATTATACTCCAGAGCTGTACTCACTATTCTGCTGGTGGAGTCAATGTGTACATACATTACATTACTTATCCTGTACTGATCCTGAGTTACATCCTGTATTATACTCCAGAGCTGCACTCTCTATTCTGCTGGTGGAGTCACTGTGTACATACATTACATTACTTATTGTTAAGGATCTGCCAGGCACAGCTTCTGTATCCACGCCCATAGGTAATCAGTCTGCACCTGCTTCTATGTCTGTGAGACTGACTCCATCTTCCACCACTCAGGATGGCAGGCTTAGGAGTGGGAGAGCCTATCACAGCCTGGCCAGACGGAGCTAGCTCCCGCCCTCTGTCTATTTATACCTGCCTTTCCTGTTCCTCCTTGCTTGTGATTCTTCTCTGTTGGTTTCCTGGCCCTGCTGCAGCTTGTTGAACTACTTGTCCCTGCTTCGTATTGACCCTGGCTTACTGACTACTCTCCTGCTCTGCGTTTGGTACCTCGTACTCTCCTGGTTTGACTCGGCTCGTTTACTACTCTTGTTGCTCACGGTGTTGCTGTGGGCAACTGCCCTGTTTCCCTTTGTTCTGTGTTTCCTTCTCTGGTTGTCTGTCGTGCACTTACTGAGTGTAGGGACCGTCGCCCAGTTGTACCCCATCGCCTAGGGCGGGTCGTTGCAAGTAGGCAGGGACTGAGTGGCGGGTAGATTAGGGCTCACTTGTCTGTTTCCCTATCCCTGTCATTACATAATCACAAGCCCATATACCTACTCTACCCTGGTCCCTCACACCACTATGGACCCCCTTGAGACCCTGGTTCAGCAAATGCAGGGTCTCTCCCTCCAGGCCCTGGCTCAGAGGGTCAACCAGCCTGATGCTACTATGGTAGTGCCCCTCACCTCACCTCTTGAACCCCACCTCAAGTTGCCTGACCGGTTCTCAGGGGACCAGAAGACTTTCATCTCCTTTCGGGAGAGTTGTAGGCTCTATTTTCATTTAAAGCCCCACTCCTCAGGTTCTGAGAGCCAGCGGGTGGGTATAATTATGTCCCGGCTCCAGGAGGGGCGCCAAGAATGGGCCTTCTCCTTGGCTCCTGACGCCCCTGAACTTTCCTCCGTTGATCTTTTCTTTTCTGCTCTCGGACTCATTTATGACGAGAATGACAGGACTGCCTTTGCCGAGAGTCAGCTGGTGACCTTACGTCAGGGTAAGAGACCTGTTGAGGAGTATTGCTCTGACTTTAGGAAGTGGTGCGTAGCTTCTCGGTGGAATGACCCTGCCTTAAGGTGCCAGTTTAGGTTGGGTCTGTCGAACACCCTGAAAGACTTGCTAGTTAGCTATCCCTCTTCTGACTCCTTAGACCAGGTTATGGCTTTAGCGGTACCACTTGACCGACGTCTCGGGGAACGACAACTTGAACGGTTTTGTGTTTTCCCCTCTGACTCCCCCATGATGCCTCCCGAGGTTCCGTTGCTTCGTTCTTCCACGGAAGACTCAGAGGTACCTATGCAACTCGGGGCCTCCGTGTCCCCCCAACAACGTAGAGAGTTCCGCAGGAAGAATGGTCTCTGCTTCTATTGTGGGGATGACAAACATCAAGTGAACACCTCTCCTAGGCGTAAGAATAAGCAGCCGGAAAACTTCCGCGCCTAAGTGATCATCGGGGAGGTCACTTGGGCGCACAGGTATTTCCCGTAAATATGAAACGTAATAAAATCTTGCTTCCCTTTCAGGTCTCTTTTGGTGGTAGGTCTGCTACCGGCAGTGCCTTCGTGGATTCAGGGTCTTCTGCTAATATCATGTCTGTTGAATTTGCTATGTCTCTAGCTATGCCATTGATTGATTTGCCTAAACCTGTCCCTGTAGTGGGTATCGACTCCACTCCTCTTGCTAATGATTATTTTACACAGCCTACCCCTGTTGTTGAACTCCTTGTTGGCTCCATGCATTTGGAGCAGTGCTCTGTACTGTTGATGCAGGGATTATCGTCTGATTTGGTTTTAGGCCTTCCCTGGTTGCAGTTGCATAATCCCACGTTTGACTGGAATACTGGGGAGCTAACCAAATGGGGTAATGAATGCTTGACGTCATGTTTTTCTGTTAATTCTATTTCTCCCCCTGAGGAGGTGAACACGCTACCTGAGTTTGTTCAGGACTTCTCTGATGTTTTCTCTAAGGAGGCCTCCAAAGTGTTACCTCCTCATAGAGAATACGATTGCGCTATCGATTTAGTACCAGGAGCTAAGCTCCCTAAGGGTAGGATATTTAACCTTTCTTGTCCCGAACGTGAAGCCATGAGAGTGTATATCCAGGAATGCCTGGCCAAGGGTTACATTCGTCCCTCTACTTCTCCGGTAGGTGCTGGCTTCTTCTTCGTAGGGAAGGAGGATGGTGGTCTTAGGCCATGCATTGACTACCGTAACTTGAATAAGGTCACTGTAAGGAACCAGTATCCCCTTCCTTTGATTCCTGATCTCTTTAATCAGGTTCAGGGGGCCCAATGGTTCTCTAAGTTTGATCTACGGGGGGCGTATAACCTTATCCGCATCAAAGAGGGGGATGAGTGGAAGACTGCGTTTAACACGCCCGAAGGTCATTTCAAATACCTCGTCATGCCCTTTGGGTTGTGTAATGCCCCCGCGGTCTTCCAGAATTTCATAAATGAGATTTTAAGAGATTACCTGGGGGTATTTCTTGTAGTGTACCTTGATGACATACTTGTGTTTTCCAAGGACTGGTCCTTCCACATTGAGCATGTCAGGAAGGTGCTCCAGGTCCTTCGGGAAAACAAACTGTTTGCGAAGATCGAAAAATGTGTGTTTGGGGTGCAGGAGATACAATTTTTGGGTCAAATCCTCACTCCTCATGAATTCCGCATGGACCCCGCCAAGGTCCAGGCTGTGGCGTAATGGGTCCAACCTGCCTCCCTGAAGGCGTTACAGTGCTTCTTGGGGTTCGCTAATTATTACAGGAGATTTATTGCTAACTTCTCGGTCATCGCTAAGCCTCTTATGGACCTCACTCGCAAGGGT